>NC_092085.1:7258189-7558448 GCF_043229965.1 Drosophila suzukii
TCCTGTGTACTGTGGATGACTGCCCAAGATCTAACCAAAAGCAGTATCAATCACTTATTGGATCATTGCTGTACTTAGCCATGACCACAAGACCAGACATTGTACATTCCGTGGCAAAGTTGGCACAGAGGTGCAGTGACCCCCATAAGGAACATGAGGTGGCTGCTAAGAGAGTCCTTCGCTACCTAAAAGGAACTTCGGGCTTGCAGTTGCATTATGCTCAATCTGGTATGCCTGTTCACTGCTATGTCGATGCAGATTGGGCAGGAGACAGCATTGACCGCAAATCATTCAGCGGTTCGGCGTTATTCATGGCTGGAGCAGCATTTTCGTGGGAGTCAAAGAAGCAGAGCATCATAGCACTCAGTAGCACGGAGGCAGAGTATGTAGCGCTTTCAAAATCAGCTAAGGAGGCTGCTTACGTCCAGAAAATAATATCTGAAATGGGTTTTAAGACGGCGTCAACATTGATGATCTACAGTGACAATCAGAGCGCTCAATGTCTAGCTAAGAATGCTACTTTTCATGCAAGAAGTAAACATATAGATATTAAGTATCACTATATAAGAGATTTATATAAGAAGAAAATAATTGATATTGAATATGTACCAACCGAAGATATGATTTCAGATGTGTTAACTAAGAATTTAAGTAAAGTTAAGCACATAAAATGTATAAGTTCGCTAGGGTTAAACTGAAAAAGAGCACATCTAAAAATATACCGCGGTGAGAAGGAGTGTTGAAAATATAAGTATATGCACCACTGTATATCTTATTCTTCTTTGGTTTTTTGCACGAAAGTAACGGTGCGTTCTTTTTCCTTCTCTTCCTTAAGTTATCGTTCTGCCTGCGTGCAGCATTTTTAAGTTCAGTCTCTAATAAATCGTCAAACCCAATAAGCACAAACCCCACCTTTAAGGTGTGTTTCACAATAGGGAAACCGGTTTCCTTTAAACCTGTTTAATGACGGACAGCCAATTTCCTCGACGTTATTGAGCTGACGACTCCCAAAAAACGTCTGTAGAAATCGTTTCTTTTCCACACCCTTACAAATAATTTGTTTTTCGCTTGTAATTGTCCTTAGATACTTTCGAGTTTGTGGAAAACTATTTTCTCCATCGTTCCAAAAAATTTTGTGATGTGTATTGGTTAACCAAATTGCAGTCTTTCGAGATTTTGTGTTTAGCAAAGTAAAATCATATGGTGGTTCTATTAAAAAACAAGGAAGAACGCTATAGTCGAGTACCTCGACTATCAGATACCCGTTACTCAGCTAAATGGAGATATGCAAGTAGCAAAGCGAGATTAAAATGCGCCACCTACCGGCGGTATACAGATTTAAGCGTTATGGGCGTTAGAGTGGGCGTGGCAAATTTTTTTTTGGATCAATCGATAGGTATCGACGAGACCAATACATTTCAGTTAAAATTTTTTATCTAGCATGAAAATTGTGGGCGTCACAGGTTTTTGCGGTTTGTGGGCGTTAAAGTGGGCGTGGCAAACTTTTTTTTGAGTCAATCGATAGGTAATGACGAGACAAATACATTTCAGTTAAAATTTTTTATCTAGCATAAAAATTGTGGGCGTCACAGGTTTTCGCGGTTTGTGGGCGTTAAAGTGGGCGTGGCAAACTTTTTTTTAAGTCAATCGATAGGTATTGATGAGAACATTACATTTCAGTTAAAATTTTTATTCTAGCATCAAAACTGTAGGAGCCACAGTTTTGGGCGGTTTGTGGGCGTTAGAGTGGGCGTGGCACTCTACTGAAACAAACTTGCGCTGCGCAGGAATCTCAGGAATCTGCGTGCCTAATCCCAGTATTGTAACTCTCATAGTTTCCGAGATCTCAGCGTTCATACGGACAGACGGACAGACGGACAGACGGACAGACGGACATGGCTAGATCGACTCGGCTAGTGATCCTGATCAAGAATATATATACTTTATGGGGTCGGAAACGCTTCCTTCTGCCTGTTACATACTTTCCGACGAATCTAGTATACCCTTTTACTCTACGAGTAACGGGTATAACAAGGAAGAACGCTATAGTCGAGTACCTCGACTATCAGATACCCGTTACTCAGCTAAGTAGAGATATGCAAGTAGCAAGGCGAGATTAAAATGCGCCACCTACCGGCGGTATACAGATTTAAGCGTTATGGGCGTTAGAATGGGCGTGCCAAATTTTTTTTTCGGACCGATCGATAGGTATTGACGAGACCAATACATTTCAGTTAAATTTTTTTATCTAGCATGAAAATTGTGGGCGTCACAGTTTTTCGCGGTTTGTGGGCGTTAAAGTGGGCGTGGCAAACTTTTTTGGGTCAATCGATAGGTATTGATGAGAACAATACATTTCAGTTAAAATTTTCTATCTAGCATCAAAACTGTAGGAGCCACAGTTTTGGGCGGTTTGTGGGTGTTAGTGTGGGCGTGGCACTGTACTGAAACAAACTTGCGCTGCGCAGGAATCTCAGGAATCTGCGTGCCTAATCCCAGTATTGTAACTCTCATAGTTTCCGAGATCTCAGCGTTCATACGGACAGACGGACATGGCTAGATCGACTCGGCTAGTGATCCTGATCAAGAATATATATACTTTATGTGGTCGGAAACGCTTCCTTCTGCCTGTTACATACTTTCCGACGAATCTAGTATACCCTTTTACTCTACGAGTAACGGGTATAACTATTATTCAAGTTTATATCTTTTTCGAATACAATTCCAATTTCTTTTAGAATAAAATTATTATTATTATCAAAGAAACCTTGAACATCAATCGAAACAGTATCTTTCAACATTTTTCTAATGTTAAACAACTGTTGTACTAGTCCGATAAGTGGGATATTTTCAACTAAACGGTCTTGTATGAGGAGACAGTAAGCTTGGGTATTTTCATGACTTGGTGTCTTTAGTTCTATTGAAATTCTCACATCAATAGGACCAATTTTTACTGTTTCATTTTGATATGATGGATCAACCACAATAAGAGTGGTCTTCAATTTAAATTCATTTGGGGTCACACATGGTTGTGATTCACGATTATAGTAACTAGATTGAAATCTTGTATACATTTCATATAGGTGAGCATACTAATTCTTACTAAAATCGGAATGCGATTAATAATATCGTACATCTTAATTTTTGTAAAATCGCTCAGAGTTACATGGGTAATTTTCCAGGTTTTATTCGTAATTTCCAGTTTAAAAGTTTGTTCATTTCTGGTTTGTTCAAGATTCACCAAAATTCTTAGTTAGCATCAACACTAGTTCGTGTTTACAATTTAACAAAACTTTTTTATAATCCTCAGCCAATCCCAACAACAGAAAAATTTTAAGTGGGGATCCCGTAGAAATTTCGTCTCCACTGCTCCATTCAGAATTTAATAGGTATTGACTTTGAAGATTATCCAGAGGTATACAATTGTTTAGGGTAGTAGTCATACCGACATAGACTTGACATGTTTGCCTCGTTGTATTTAGTTGTTACCTAGCAGTATTTTTATGGTTACTTTCTTTTTAGTCTTGTTTTTGGATGATTACTTATAGTACCTGTACAGTACTTGATTTTGGATGTATAGTATCTGAAAAGTACTTGGTTTTAGATGGTAACTAAATGTTAACAAGTATTATGAGTTGCTATAGTCTCTTGTTAAGAATTATTAAAGTACACAAGTTAATGTTTCCAAGATCTGTTAGCCACACTTGCATTGAACTATCATTACCTGACCGTCATCAAAGTCTCATGCCCAAGACCCAAGGACATTGAATAAAATACTTCCCCTTCATTTATACCTGGAGTTTTAATTACAGTCAGAAACAAAATTTGTAGGATCATTCAATATTTTTATACCCGTTACTCGTAGAGTAAAAGGGTATACTAGATTCGTCGGAAAGTATGTAACAAGCAGAAGGAAGCGTTTCCGACCCCATAAAGTATATATATTCTTGATCAGGATCACTAGCCGAGTCGATCTGGCCATGTCCGTCTGTCCGTCTGTCCGTATGAACGATGAGATCTCGGAATGAGAGTTACAATACTGGGATTAGGCACGCAGATTCCTGAGATTCCTGCGCAGCGCAAGTTTGCTTCAGTAGAGTGCCACGCCCACTCTAATGCCCACAAACCGCCCAAAACTATGGCTTTGATGCTAGATAGAAAATTTTAACTGAAATGTATTGTTCTCATCAATACCTATCGATTTGTCCAAAAAAAGTTTGCCACGCCCACTTTACCGCCTACAAACCGCGAAAACCTGTGACGCCCACAATTTTCATGCTAGATAAACAAAACTAACTGAAATGTATTGTTCTCGTCAATACGTATCGATTGGTCCAAAAAAAAATTTGCCACGCCCACTCTAACGCCCATAACGCTTAAATCTGTATACCGCCGGTAGGTGGCGCATTTTAATCTCGCTTTGCTACTTGCATATCTCTATTTAGCTGAGTAACGGGTATCTGATAGTCGAGGTACTCGAATATAGCGTTCTTCCTTGTTTTATATATTTTATTATTGTAAACATATTTCATTAAATTCCTAATTAATTATATTTTATATATATTTGTATATAATTAATTTTCTTACTCCATACCTCTGTAAGAAACATGTCGGTTATTAATTTTCGTTCCAAGCGCAGATTTTCGCTTGGTTTTCATAGATAGATGTAAAAAAGTTCTCACAATGTAATCTTTCTCAGATGTTTAATTATTTTTAAAGCATTCATTTGTTCCATTTCATAATAATATTGTAAAATATTTCGAAAGCATCATTAGCTAGCATAGGAGCGTCTTTCAATTTAATTTATGATTCAAGTTTATGATAGAGGTGTTGGGACCTGGTAATATCGGTTTTTGTTGTCAACTATTTTTATACCCGTTACTCGGAGAGTAAAAGGGTATACTAGATTCGTCGGAAAGTATGTAACAGGCAGAAGGAAGCGTTTCCGACCCCATAAAGTATATATATTCTTGATCAGGATCACTAGCCCAGTCGATCTGGCCATGTCCGTCTGTCCGTATGAACGATGAGATCTCGGAATGAGAGTTACAATACTGGGATTAGGCACGCAGATTCCTGAGATTCCTGCGCAGCGCAAGTTTGTTTCAGTAGAGTGCTACGCCCACTCTAACGCCCACAAACCGCCCAAAGCTATGGCTCCTACAGTTTTGATGCTAGAATAAAAATTTTAACTGAAATGTATTGTTCTCATCAATACCTATCGATTGACCCAAAAAAAAGTTTGCCACGCCCACTTTAACGCCTACAAACCGCGAAAACCTGTGACGCCCACAATTTTCATGCTAGATAAAAAATTTTAACTGTAATGTATTGGTCTCGTCAATACCTATCGATTGCTTGCTTTGCTGCTATCATATCTCCATTTAGCTGAGTAACGGGTATCTGATAGTCGAGGTACTCGACTATAGCGTTCTTCCTTGTTCTAGTTCTAGTTTTCTAGTTCTATTCTATTTGTATACTATTTGTATGAGCAAGGCATCATTTTCTACGATTCTGAGTAAGTTTAATAAACTTTTAAATTACAATACTGATTAGCTGGTTACTTTATATTAAGTAGATGTATATAAGTTGTTTAGTATCTGGTTTCTATATGTTTAATAGATGTATACAAGTTGTTTACTAGATGTATACAAGTTGTTTACTAGCTGTTTAGTATCTGGTTACTATATACTTAGTAGATGTATACAAGTTGTTTAGTATCTGGTTTCTATATGTTTAATAGACGTATACAAGTTGTTTACTAGATGTATACAAGTTGTTTACTAGCTGTTTAGTATCTGGTTTCTATATGTTCAGTAGATGTATACAAGTTTTTTAGTAGATGTATACAAATTGTTTACTAGCTGTTTAGTATCTGGTTTATATATGTTTAGTATCTGTTTACTTGATGTTTACTAATTATTATTAGCTGGTTACTAGTTGTTATTAACGTCTACGAGCTTTTATAGTCTTTTGTTAAGATTGATCAAAAATTCTTGATCACTAGACGACTTTCGATGTGAAGTAAAAACTTACACTCTGATTTTCAATGTGTTTGCTATGTACGTAAGAAAGAATGTAAAGGCAAAATATCTCATAATTGATATATAAATCTTAGAGGAACATGTCCGAATATGTTGGGGGAAGATGTATCCTGTGATTGTAAAACTTATTAAGAAACAAATTTTTCACAAGTTGTCTAAAAGCTGTGTAAAAGCTGTTTTGATGAACAATTTTGATTCATGATGACAGATATTAAGAATATATAATAATATCATCCACTTTAACTACAATAGTATATTGTTAAAATAAAACATTTCCATTTTTCATGTTCTTTCATCTTATGTAGGTATAATAAATGTAATCTTAACTACGATAGCTAGCCTTACATCCCATAACTATAGTTATTAGCTACAATAAAATGTCTAGAGAGAACAAAATACATGAATGTCAAAAAACGATTTAAAACCAACTATAATTGGGAAAGTAATTGAAATCGATCCGGCGTAATACAGAAAAAAAAACACTGTGATTATCCCATTTTCTATCACCATAACAAATGTGTATACCCACACCTAAATGACCAATTGTATCCTTTGTCCAAAAATGTCTGTCACTTTCACTTATAAATTTGTCACCGATAATTAAAATCTCATTAAGCAAACCACCCATTGCTAACCGTACCATAACCCAAGAGTCAAGTTGATTACCTACAATAAACATAGGTGGTGGTGTAAAGGATTGCTAAAATGCCTCGACGCAGGCGCAAAGGTCATAAAAATGATCATAAAAATATAATTAGGAAAGTATTTTTTATTTGCGAACCATTTATAACTGTTACCAACAACGCAAATAGTTATGTTACAAAGTATTTGCTTAAATGCCTCGACGCAGGCGCAAAGGTCAAGGTATTGGAAAAAAATTCATGGAATATTATCCCTTCATAAAAGAGGTCATAAAATATATAATTAGGAAAGTATTTTTAATTGCGAACAATTTATAAATGTTACCAACAACACAAATAGTTGTTACAAAGGATTGCTAAAATACCTTGATGCAGGCGCAAAGGTCAAGGTAATGGAAAAATTCATGGAATATTATCCCTTGACCGAAAACGAAAATTTCTTCTATTTGGATAATAAAAAAATATTTATTACTTCAATACTTTGATTTTTCCATCAAAATGTTTGATAAATCTAGTTGTTTGATATTCTCTAATTGAGTAATAAGTTTTTATGTGCCTATTTAATTTACCAAAAACAGTATTAGTCTTCTCTCATAAAATTGATCTTTTGGATCCCTCTAATTCCCCACCGGTGAAATATATGTTCCTCATATTTAATAATGATGGTTTGTCATAGGTGGGTACTTGTAATTCATATTTAAGATATTTACATCCTTCTCTTACTAATATCCTTTTATCCATCATGTAAACAGGTTTAGAATTGTATTGCATGCTTCAACCCCTAGCCACACCCACCACTGTAAGAGATTTGTCTTTTCCAATGGCTGCCCCAGCTACCTAAACTGTACATTTCTTTTGATTTTCTCTTTTCCTTTCTAATCAATGTACACAATTTTTAAACTGGTTCTGACCTCCCTTCTTAATGGCATCCTCTACTTTATTTTCGTTATATTTCTGATCTTTTCCTAACAGTAGGTTGTTAAACTTTTATCATTTTATAAGATTATTGAGCACCCGAAATCCCAGATATTAACTCATAACATGTAACTAGCAGAATATAGTAAAAGATATCAGACTAAAAAGAGAAGACTTACCTACAATTAAATTTACCATATACAATCCCTGGAGAAGAGTTTATTATTTGCAGTTTAATTTTCTAATTTATTGATTTCACAGATTCCCGCTGGTGAATACCAATTTTTAACAAATGGCTGTCAACTCCATACCGTTCAGACACTGGTTTACAACCTCATAGATCTGACTCTCAAGGTATCTGTAATGCACAATATATTTCCGTCTCTTTTCTTCTAATCAATATTAAAAAATTTCAAAAACTGGTTTTGGAATTTATTTTATTCTTAGAATTAAATTATTAAAAATTATTAAGCCAACAGAGATAATAATGTTTTTGTGATAGTATCCCATGAATAATACATAATTCTTATTTGTACATTTTCAAAATTATTTATTTCAGAAAATTATTCATTAATCGCATTCAAATAATATTCAGTATATGTCTTACAATTTTTTAAATTTATCAATAGAGTTTCCCAATTATTAATATTAAATGATATTGCATCACATCTATTTTTAAGATTAAGTATTAAGATAGGGTCGTCCTCGCGAGAGATAGCGCTGACCAACTCACATTGGTCTGCCTCACCATTAAATTTAAGACATTCTAAGTCTGATATTGAATCCCTTATACGAAAAATCATCTCCTTAACTTCCAGTAGCAGTTGTGACAGCGGATTATTTTCGATTTCCGCATCGTGAAGATCAATTTGGTGTTGTAACTTGGTTGTCTCCATCATCAGCTCGGTGATTCGATTTTCCACGTTTTCAATATCAAAGAGATGGGAATCGATATTGTTTTCGCTCTGCAAATCCACCAAGCGCCATTTCAGGATGTCCAACTCCTTTACTATAGATACTACCGTAATAGATACTACCGAATTACCTTCGCGACTCTTTGGAAACCTTTAAAATTTTCTAAGGATTCTTATCTCAATCAACAAATCTTCATTTATTTTAAAGTCACAAAGAGTTCTATTGAAACGTTACACTATTGAGGCTTTTAAAGTACTGAAGGTTGAATAATGATTTATCTTATAACTTTTTATTAATATCCATGGCTTGGGCAACATCATTTGCATTTTTTGATTTTAATGCCTCACCCAAGCATACTTCGAAAATGTGTCTATAACAGTCAACAAGTATCGGTACCCATCATTAGATTTTGAAAAGGCTCCCATTTCAACCAAATCTGCTTGCCACAGATCGTTTATACCCCTTGTAATCACTCGTCTTCGCTGAAAGTTTTTTCGAGATGGTCCGTGCAACTCATTTACGATTTCTCGCTTAATCATATTCTTCTAATAGGCTGAAAAGCGACACCTTCTAACTCAATAGTGGTTTTTTTCGGTAATGATATCGGTTTTGTTACATATTTAAATATATAGTCCTCAATGGTTTTAATCTTTTCTAGAATTTTGGCAAAAATTTGGTCAGCGATGTCTGCCCTCTTATTATTCAATTCAATTTTGTTTTCTAAGCTTGAAATTTTTGTGAGTCGACGATTAACATTTTGAGTTATAATTTTTCTTAAATCTTTTCCCAACTTTCCGAGGATCTCATCAGTATATTGTTTCGTTGCTAGATCATTGTTGTCTGAAGGCTTAGATCCGTTTTTGATAGGTGAGAAAGGTGCACGTGAGAAAGGTCACACAACCATAGTATCCAAAGGTTGTTATCTTAGAGGAACATTTCCGATCATGTTGGCGAAAGGTGTGATCACGTACCCTTTTGCCTCATTATCACAGGTGTTGCTGTGCACGTAAGAGAGGTCGCAAACCCAAAACGTCTAAAGACGGTTGCCTTAGAGGGACATGTCCGATCATGTTGGGAAATAACGTTTCCTATGATTGTAAAACTAATTAGGAAATCAAAAGAACCCCAATAAAATAAATCACACAAGTTAATCATTCTTGTATACATCAACTTGTATACATCTACTAAACATATATAAACCAGATACTTAACAGCTAGTAAACAACTTCTATACACCTACTAAACAACTTGTATACATCTACTAAAAATATAGAAACCAGCTAAGAAAAACTAGTAAGCAACTAATAGACATCTACCAAGCAGATTGTAAATATCTTAACAGTTAACAACAGCTACTAATCAAAGTCCAAACAGCTCAACCGCCGTTACGAATCACGAAAACCAGATGAGTATTGAAATTAAAGAGTTTATTAAACTTTATCAGAATCTTAGACAATGATGCCTTACTCATACAAATAGAATAGAATTAGAAAACTAGAACTAGAAAAATAGTTGACCACAAAAACCGATATTACCAGGTCCCAACACCTCTATCATAAACTTGAATCAGAAATTAAATTGAAAGACGCTCCTATGCTAGCTAATGATGCTTTCAACATATGTTATAATATTATTATGGGTTAGAACAAATGAATGCTTTAAAAATAATCCAACATCTGACAAAGATTACATTGTGAGAACTATTTTACATCTATCTATGGGAACCAAGCGAAAGTCTGCGTTTGCGACATGTTTCTTACAGAGGGATGGAGTAAGATTTGGTTGATTGGGTCTTGGGCATGTGACTTTGATGACGGTTCACTGCAAGTGTGTTTGGCTAACACATTTTATAAACTTTAACTTGTGTACTTTGATAATTCTTAATATGAGACTATTGCAACTCATAATACTTGTTAACATTTAGTTACCATCTAAAACCAAGTACTTTACAGATACTATACAGATAGTAACCGTCCAAAATCAAATACTGTACAGGTACTATACAAAAAGTAGTCATCCAAAAGTAACCATCAAAATACTGCTAGGTAACAACTAAATACAACGAGTCGAACATGTCAAGTCTATGTCGGTATGACTACTACCCTTAACAATTGTATACCTCTGGATAATCTTCAAAGTCAATACCTATTAAATTCTGGATGGAGCAGTGGAGACGAAATTTCTACGGGATCCCCACTTAAAATTTTTCTGTTGTTGGGATTGGCTGAGGATTATAAAAAAGTTTTGTTAAATTGTAAACACGAACTAGTGTTGATGCTAACTAAGAATCTTGCTGAATCTTAAACAAACCAGAAATGAACAAACTTTTAAACTGGAAATTACGAATAAAACCTGGAAAATTACCCATGTAACTCTGAGCCATTTTACAAAAATTAAGATGTACGATATTATTTAAAGTTGTGTAAACCTACCAATCGCATTCCAGAGTTGGGGTTTATATGTTAACCCCAAATTGGCGTATAGGAGTCAACACAGCTGAAATGTGAAATTCGTAGGCTAACCGCGAAAACCCAAGATTTGGTATTATTGGATTTACACTAAATAAAGAACTTATCACAAATAACTTATCAAACTTGAAAGTTTACTTGAATTCTGAGTCATATCCACAATTATCTGAATGTTGATTTTGGTAAGAATTAGTATGCTCACCTATATGAAATGTATACAAGATTTCAATCTAGTTACTATAATCGTGAATCCCAACCATGTGTGACCCCAAATGAATTTAAATTGATGACCCCTCATATTGTGGTTGATCTCTCATACCAAAATGAATCAGTAAAAACTGGTCCTATTGATGTGAGAATTTCAATAGAACTAAAGACACCCAGTCCTGAAAATATCCAAGCTTACTGTCTCCTCATACAAGACCGTTTAGTTGAATATATCCCACTTATCGGACTAGTACAACGAGTTGTTTAACATTAGAAAAATGTTGAAAGATACTGTTTCGATTGATGTTCAAGGTTTCTTTGATAATAATAATAATTTTATTCTAAAAGAAATTGGAATTGTATTCGAAAAAGATCCAAACTTGAATAATAGTATTTTAATAGAACCACCATATGATTTTACTTTGCTAAATACAAAATCTCGAAAGATTGCAATTTGGTTAGCCAATACACATCACAACATTTTTTGGAGCGATGGAGAAAATAGTTTTTCACAAACTCGAAAGTATCTAAGGACAATTACAATCGGAAAACAAATTATTTGTAAAGGTGTGGAAAAGAAACGATTTCTACAGACGTTTTTTGGGAGTCGTCAGCTCAATAACGTCGAGGAAATTGGCTGTCCGTCATTAAACAGGTTTAAAGGAAACCGGTATCCCTATTGTAAAACACACCTTAAAGGAGGGGTTTGTGCTCTTAACAATGCATACATTATTTTGACATTTTTTAAAAGTAGCTTCAAAACAATAAAATAATTTTTATACATTATTTTAAAGTTGAGACTAGATGTGTAAAGATGTGCAAGAAAACAAAATTAACCAAATGAAGTTTCATGAGCAAATTGACCAATTTATTGAACAATTTAAAGGAGAGATAATTGGTCAGTATTTTAATACCTTCTAAACATAAAAACTATGTTCATGAATCGAGGTGGACATGACCTCAAAACTACGAATTATGGTGAACACTTTACATTTTGTAATCCAGAAATGACGTCGGAAACGTACGCCTGCTTCTTCTATGCAAATCGCCGGAATCAAAGCAGAAAATTAATTTCTATATATAACAAAAATGTCCGCAATACCAAAATAAATGAATAAATTTATTATTATGGTACAAAACAAACATCTGACTTTTTATTTCGAGTTAAAATTACAGGTACGGAGAATGGAAAATATTTCCTTGACTGAGATATGTCGGCTACTTGCGAGTTGTTGCGCGGTCGTGATTTCAGCCCCTATTATGGGAACGTATTAGAGCTAGCAGTCAGCCGTCAGGTCGTTGGCGTGAGGCCCATGATCTTGTCAATGGGCGTGCGCCTTCAGACTTGTGCATGTGTCCCTTTTATTCCGGTCAGGTAATAGACATGTGCGCATGTTCGGGTAGCTCTTGCTTGAATCCCTTTTATAATATGTTTATGACCCGTTTGTAGAATGTAGAGATCTTGGAAAATTTACCAGTTAAACATTCTGGGGCGAAACAAAAAAAATGTATGTTTGAAAATATTTGACATCTGAGAATCATTAACTTGTGGGATTTATTTTATTGGGGTTCTTTTGATTTCTAAATTAGTTTTACAATCATAGGAAACGTTATTCCCCAACTTGATCGGACATGTCCCTCTAAGGCAACCAGCTTTAGATGTTTTGGGTTTGCGACCTTTCTCATGTGCACAGCAACACCTGCTGAATATTAATTGCTGATAATGAGGAAAAGGATACATGATCAATATTGTCACATTGGGATGTGGGGAAAGTGTGCGACCTTTCTCCTGTGTACAGCAACACCTGCTGAATATTAATTGCTAAAAATGAGGCAAAAAGGTCACGTGAGCAGTATTGTCACATGGTGGTGTGGGGTTGGGGGGCAATTTAGTATACTCTTTATGGATATGATCGTGACATTTTTATGACATCTAAACCTTTTAAAATCAGATAATTTATGGATTATGCTAATTGTCCCAGAACCCGCATACATTAACGATGAGGCGGGGGCCATTAATATGTTAATTAGTGAGAGGCGGGGGTCATTAATATGCTAATTAGTAAGGGGGCGGGGGCCATTAATATGCTAATTGTCCCAGAATCCGCGTTTCCATACTACTTTGGTGTGCCCATTCTTCTGTCGGGTAGGCCTCTCCATTCGCGGCAACTCGCGCCTTTGCTCGCTCAGGCGAGCGCGCTTTTCAGTGATGTCGCTAGGAATTTCGGTCATCCGGTCATCCGGTTAGCAATGGGTGGTTTGCTTAATGGTATTTAAATTATCGGTGACAAATTTATAAGTGAAAGTCACAGACATTTTGGACAAATGATACGGTTTTTTTGTTTATACTTTATTACGGCGGAGCGATTTCAATTACTTCTATTTGTGTTGCTGGTAACAGTTTTAAATGGTTCGCAAATAAAAAATACTTTCCTTATTATATTTTTTATGACCTTTTTTATGAAGGGACAATATTCCATGATTTTTTTCCATTACCTTTACCCTTGCGCCTGCGTCGAGGCATTTTAGCAATCCTTTACACCACCACCTGTGTTTATTGTAGGTAACCAACTTGACTCTGGGGTTATGGCAGGGTTAGCAATGGGTGGTTTGCTTAATGGGTTTTTAATTATCGGTGACAAATTTATAAGTGAAAGTCACAGACATTTTGGACAAAGGATACGGTTTTTTTGTTTTTACTGTATTAGGGCGGAGCGATTTCAATTACTTTCCCAATTATAGTTAGTTTTAAATCGTTTTTTGACATTCATATATTTTGTTTTTCTAGACATTTTGTTGTAGCTAATAACTATAGTTATGGGGTGTAAGGCGAGCTCTTGAAGTTTAGGATACACTTTTTATACCTACGTAACATGAAAAAGGAAAATGTTTTATTTTTACAATGTAATAGTTAAATTGGATGACATTATTATATGTCCATAATATCTGTCAACATGAATCGAAATTGTTTATCAAAACAGCTTCTTAACAGCTTTTAGACAGTCTGTTTTTAATAAGTTTTACAACCACAGTATACATCTTTCCCCAACATAGTCGAACATGTTCCCTTAAGATTTATATGTCAATCTTTAGATATTTTGGTTGTGTGATATTTCTAACGTACACAGCAAACACCTTGAAAATCAGAGTGTAAGTTTTTACTTCACATCGAAAGTCGTCTAGTGATCAAGAATTTTTGATCATTCTCAAAAAAAGACTATAACAGCTCGTAGAAGTTAATAACAACTAGTAACCAGCTAACATCTAGTAAACAACTTGTATACATCTACTAAACATATAGAAACCAGATACTAAACAGCTAGTTAGCAGCTAATAACATCTAGTAAACAACTTGTATACATCTACTAAACATATAGTAACCAAATACTAAACATCTAGTAACCGCCATCATGAATCACGAAAACCAGATGAGTATTGTTATTAAACAGTTCATTTAACTTATTCAAAATCTTAAACAATGATGCCTAACTCATACAAACAGTATACAAATAGAATTGAACTAGAAAACAAGGAAGAACGCTATAGTCGAGTACCTTGACTATCAGATACCCGTTACTCAGCTAAAGGGACCAAAGAGAAATGGAGATATGTAAGCAGCAAAGCGAGATTAAAATACGCCACCTACCGGCGGTAGACAGATTTAAACGTTATGGACGTTAGAGTGGGCGTGGCAAAAAATTTTTTTGGATCAATCGATAGGTATTGACGAGACCAATACATTTCAGTTAAAATTTTTTATCTAGAATGAAAACTGTCTGCGTCACAGGTTTGGGCGGTTTGTGGGCGTTACAGTTGGCGTGGCAAACTCTTTTTTAGGTCAACCGACAGGTATTGATGGGGACAATACGAAATAAAACAAATGTGTGATAGAACAAAGCAGAAATTAAGAAACTTTTAAACTGGAATTGACGAATATAGCCTGGAAATTTTTCCATGTAACTCCGACCGATTTTGCAAATATTAAGTTGAATGATATTATTAAAAGTGGTGTAAGCCTACCAATCGCATTCCGGAGTTGGTATTCATATGCTAACCCCAAATAGGAGTATGGGAGTCAACACAGCTGCAATGAGAAATTGTCGGCTAACCAAGAAAAACCCAAGATTTGTAATAATTGGATTTACACTAAACGGAGAAGTTATCACAAATAATTTATCAAACTTGAAAGTTAATTTGAATTCTGAGTCAGTTGATTTAAGTAAAAATCAATATGCTCACCTATATGAAATGTATACAAGATCTCAATATAGTTACTATAATCGTGAGTCACAACCATTTTTGACCCCAAATAAATTTAAATTAAAAGCCCCTATTATTGTGGTTGATCTTTTATTTCAAAACGAATCAGTGAATACTGGTCCTATTGATGAGAGAATTTCAATCGAATTGAAGACACCAAGTCATGAAAATACCCAAGCTTACTATCTCCTCATACATGACCGTTTAGGTGAATATAACCCATTAAACGGACTAGTAGAACGAGTTATTTAACATTAGAAAAATGTTGAAAGGCACTGTTTCGATTGATGTTCAAGGTTTCTTTGATAATAATAATAATTTTATTCTAAAGGAAATTGGAATTGTATTCGAAAGAGAGCCAAACTTGAATAATAGTTTTTTAATAGAGCCATCTTATGATTTTGCTTTGCTAAATACAAACGATGGAGAAAACAGTTTTCCACAAACTCGAAAGTATCTAAGGACAATTACAAGCGGAAAACAAATTATTTGTAAAGGTGTGGAAAAGAAACGATTTCTAAAGACTTTTTTTTGGAGTCATTAATATCGAGGAAATGGGCTGTCCGTCATTAAACATGTTTAAAGAAAACTGGTTTCCTTATTGTTAAACACACCTTAAGGGCGGGGTTTGTGCTCTAAACAATGCATACATTATTTTGACATTTTTTTAAAAGAAGCTTCAAAACAATAAAATCATTTTTATACATGGTTTAAAGTTGAGACTAGATATGTAAAGACCTACAAGAAAATAAAACAAGGGAGAACGCTATAGTCGAGTACCTCGACTATCAGATACCCGTTACTCAGCTAAATGGAGATATGCAAGCAGCAAAGTGAGATTAAAATGCGCCACCTACCGGCGGTATACAGATTTAAGCGTTATGGGCGTTAGAGTGGGCGTGGCAAATTTTTTTTTGGATAAATCGATAGGTATTGACGAGACCAATACATTTCAGTTAAAATTTTTTATCTAGCATGAAAATTGTGGGCGTCACAGGGTTTTGCGGTTTTTGGGCGTTAAAGTGGGCTTGGCAAACTTTTTTTCGGGTCAATCGATAGGTATTGATGAGAACATTACATTTCCGTTAAAATTTTCTATCTGGCTTCAAAACTGTAGGAGCCACAGTTTTGGGCGGTTTGTGGGCGTTAGAGTGGGCGTGGCAGTCTACTGAAACAAACTTGCGCTGCGTAGGAAGCTCAGGAATCTGCACGCCAAATCTCAATAGCCTAGCTCCCATAGTTTCCGAGATCTCAGCGTTCATCCGGACGGACAGACAGACGGACAGACGGACAGACGGACAGACGGACAGACGGACAGACGGACATGGCTAGATCGACTCGGCTAGTGATCCTGATCACGAATATATATACTTTATGGGGTCGGAAACGCTTCCTTCTGCCTGTTACATACTTTCCGACGAATCTAGTATACCCTTTTACTCTACGAGTAACGGGTATAATTAACCAAATGAAGTTTCATGAGCAAATTGACCAATTTATTGAACAATTTAAAGGAGAGATAATTGGTCAGCATTTTCAATACCTTCTAAACACAAAAACTATGTTCATGAATATAGGTGGACATGATCTCAAAACTATGAATTGTGGTGAACACTTTACATTTTGTAATCCAGAAATGACGTCGGAAACGTGCGCCTGCTTCTTCTATGCAAGTCGCTGGAATCAAAGCAGAAAATTAATTTCTATATATATCAAAAATGTTCGCAATACCCAAATAAATGAATATATGTATTATTATGCTACAAAATAAACTTCTGACTTTTCATTTCGAGTTAAAATTACAGGTATGGAGAATGGAAAATATTTCCTTGACTAAGATATGTCGGCTACATGCGAGTTGTTGCGCGGTCGTGATTTCAGCCCCTATTATGGGAACGTATTAGAGCTAGCAGTCAGCCGTGAGGTCGTTGGCGTGAGGCGCATGATCTTGTCAATGAGCGTGCGCCTTCTGGGTTGTGCTTGTGTCCCTTTTATTGCGGTCAGGTAATTGACAGGTGCGCATGTTCGGGTAGCTCTTGCTTGAATCCCTTTTATGACATGTTTATTACCCTTTTTTTTTTTTTTGAAAATATTCCACATCTGAGAATCATTAACTTTGAGAATTATTTTATTGGGGTTCTTTTGGTTTCTAAATTAGTCTTACAATCATAAGAAACATTATTCCACAACATGATCGGGCATGTTCCTCTAAGATAACCATCTTTGAATACTTTGGGTGTGCGACCTTTCACAGGTGCACAGCAACACCTGTGATAATGAGGAAAAAAAGGTAAGGTGATCACACCTTTCCCCAACATGATCGGATACGTTCCTCTAAGATAAAAACCTTTGGATACTATGGTTGTGCGACCTTTCTCACGTGCACCTTTCTCACCTGACTATTAATTGCACTTAATGAGGGGAAGGGTACATGATCAATATTGTCACATGGGGATGTGGGGGCGATGGGGGCAATCTCCTCTGAGATATCAACTTTTGGATACTATGGGTGTACGACCTTTCTCACGTGCAAATTAAATTCGTCGTTAATAGATGAATTAAAAAAATTTATTTTTAATTTTTAAAACTTGGGTGATAAACCTTTATTCTTAAACTGAATTAATACAAGACACATTTTATTTATTGTGAACCGATCGCGGTCTCTGATAAAATAGGACTGAATCTTAATTCTAAAAAATTCTCCAATGAACCTCGGCCAGAAGCTTTCCTTTTCTTAAGCTTCCAGAACTTTAATTTTTGTTTAAAATAAAAGCTTATGCTGAAACTGTCGCATCTCATTGTGAAATGAAATTATGCTGACCGATGCAATTTGATTGAAAATCGGAACGCAATATGTTCTGAACTTAGAACGCAATACTGTGGGCTTTGAACGGAAAAGTTTGGGCTTCGAACGGAAGCTTGTGTTTACTTTACGATTGGTTTATTTATCTTAGCAGGACGGTCAAGCGCGGCCCTCGAAATGAATGGCAAAGGCAAAGGCAGAATCTTAAACAAAGGCAAAGGCAATGTCGCTGAAGGCAAGGGTAAGGGTCATCATCGATTTAGCGTCGCTTGTGACCGGTTGTGTTTATCTTGTGCTCTGTGATTTTTGTCAATTTGTCATTAATATCTGTGTTACTGGTGCCTTGATTTGTGTCTTAGTCCAACATAACCAGCCGTGCTTGTGTTTTAAATCGTCTAATCGTTTAATTGTCTATTTTATTGTAGCAATTTTAACAAAACCTAACTCTGTTTTTAACCTGTGCATTTTGTTATTGTAACTTCTGTAACCTGCGGTGCATTTGTTTCAATAGCTTTTGTTGTTGTTTCCCATAATCTGTAATCTCTCTCCCGTTTCTTGTCGTCGCAACTGTTGTCGTGTATATTTTGTTTGTGTTTCGCAAGCCACGCTCAGTCGACAGCCACTCTGTCGCGCTCTCTCGCTTTCGCAGTCTCTTCGCGCTCTTATACTTTTGTGTTTTTGTGTGTCTACATTTTTATTGTTTGATCGCAGTGTCAAATTAAGTGAGGTATTTATAATTCTTTTGATTCTTTGGTTTTATAAACAACTTTTGTTCTTAAATTTAAATACGTAAAAATGGCTCTTTTTTGTTCCAAGAAAGATTGTGAGTTTGGATCGTCACCTAATGATGTTTTTATTTACTGTCTCTGCAATACAGTCATTCATCCAAAATGTACTGGACTTGTTGGCAGAGTAAAAGATTTTATTGATCTGCGTGTTGTTTTTTCGTGGACTTGTGCCTCTTGCGTTGAAATAGACCGTGATTTGGATGGCTATATTGCGCTGACCAATGATCGTTTTATGAAACTTTTTGATAAGCTTATGTGCGTAGTTGCTGATTTTAAAGAGTTTAAGGCGGACCTTGATAATAAAAAAATGTCAGTAGGGTCACCTAAACACAAAAAGACCGCTCTTTCAAAATCTGCTCCCTTAAAGGCATCAGTTCCAAATCCCAACTTAGCTCCAAATATTTGTACCCGATCGGTAACGGCAGCTATGTCGGCATCTACTGGGTCTGGGGGTCCTAAAATTTCTCTGACAGCAGTACCCATAGGTACCAAAAGCTCTGGAGGAGTCCCTGTTTCTGCTAGTCAGCCTAAGGGGTCAAGCCCTATGCAGCTTTCTGTGCCTACTGGTGAAGTTAGCTCTATAGGAGTCCCTAGTCTTGATAATCTTGAAAATTGGCTGTCCGTCATTAAACAGGTTTAAAGGAAACCGGTATCCCTATTGTAAAACACACCTTAAAGGAGGGGTTTGTGCTCTTAACAATGCATACATTATTTTGACATTTTTTAAAAGTAGCTTCAAAACAATAAAATAATTTTTATACATTATTTTAAAGTTGAGACTAGATGTGTAAAGATGTGCAAGAAAACAAAATTAACCAAATGAAGTTTCATGAGCAAATTGACCAATTTATTGAACAATTTAAAGGAGAGATAATTGGTCAGCATTTTAATACCTTCTAAACATAAAAACTATGTTCATGAATCGAGGTGGACATGACCTCAAAACTACGAATTATGGTGAACACTTTACATTTTGTAATCCAGAAATGACGTCGGAAACGTACGCCTGCTTCTTCTATGCAAATCGCCGGAATCAAAGCAGAAAATTAATTTCTATATATAACAAAAATGTCCGCAATACCAAAATAAATGAATAAATTTATTATTATGGTACAAAACAAACATCTGACTTTTTATTTCGAGTTAAAATTACAGGTACGGAGAATGGAAAATATTTCCTTGACTGAGATATGTCGGCTACTTGCGAGTTGTTGCGCGGTCGTGATTTCAGCCCCTATTATGGGAACGTATTAGAGCTAGCAGTCAGCCGTCAGGTCGTTGGCGTGAGGCACATGATCTTGTCAATGGGCGTGCGCCTTCAGACTTGTGCATGTGTCCCTTTTATTCCGGTCAGGTAATAGACATGTGCGCATGTTCGGGTAGCTCTTGCTTGAATCCGTTTTATAATATGTTTATGACCCGTTTGTAGAATGTAGAGATCTTGGAAAATTTACCAGTTAAACATTCTGGGGCGAAACAAAAAAAATGTATGTTTGAAAATATTTGACATCTGAGAATCATTAACTTGTGGGATTTATTTTATTGGGGTTCTTTTGATTTCTAAATTAGTTTTACAATCATAGGAAACGTTATTCCCCAACTTGATCGGACATGTCCCTCTAAGGCAACCAGCTTTAGATGTTTTGGGTTTGCGACCTTCCTTGCTGATAATGAGGAAAAGGATACATGATCAATATTGTCACATTGGGATGTGGGGAAAGTGTGCGACCTTTCTCCCGTGTACAGCAACACCTGCTGAATATTAATTGCTAAAAATGAGGCAAAAAGGTCACGTGAGCAGTATTGTCACATGGTGGTGTGGGGTTGGGGGGCAATTTAGTATACTCTTTATGGATATGATCGTGACATTTTTATGACATCTAAACCTTTTAAAATCAGATAATTTATGGATTATGCTAATTGTCCCAGAACCCGCATACATTAACGATGAGGCGGGGGCCATTAATATGTTAATTAGTGAGAGGCGGGGGTCATTAATATGCTAATTAGTAAGGGGGCGGGGGCCATTAATATGCTAATTGTCCCAGAATCCGCGTTTCCATACTACTTTGGTGTGCCCATTCTTCTGTCGGGTAGGGCTCTCCATTCGCGGCAACTCGCGCCCTTGCTCGCTCAGGCGAGCGCGCTTTTCAGTGATGTCGCTAGGAATTTCGGTCATCCGGTCATCCGGTTAGCAATGGGTGGTTTGCTTAATGGTATTTAAATTATCGGTGACAAATTTATAAGTGAAAGTCACAGACATTTTGGAAAAATGATACGGTTTTTTTGTTTATACTTTATTACGGCGGAGCGATTTCAATTACTTCTATTTGTGTTGCTGGTAACAGTTTTAAATGGTTCGCAAATAAAAAATACTTTCCTTATTATATTTTTTATGACCTTTTTTATGAAGGGACAATATTCCATGATTTTTTTCCATTACCTTTACCCTTGCGCCTGCGTCGAGGCATTTTAGCAATCCTTTACACCACCACCTGTGTTTATTGTAGGTAACCAACTTGACTCTGGGGTTATGGCACGGTTAGCAATGGGTGGTTTGCTTAATGGGTTTTTAATTATCGGTGACAAATTTATAAGTGAAAGTCACAGACATTTTGGACAAAGGATACGGTTTTTTTGTTTTTACTGTATTAGGGCGGAGCGATTTCAATTACTTTCCCAATTATAGTTAGTTTTAAATCGTTTTTTGACATTCATATATTTTGTTTTTCTAGACATTTTGTTGTAGCTAATAACTATAGTTATGGGGTGTAAGGCGAGCTCTTGAAGTTTAGGATACACTTTTTATACCTACGTAACATGAAAAAGGAAAATGTTTTATTTTTACAATGTAATAGTTAAATTGGATGACATTATTATATGTCCATAATATCTGTCAACATGAATCGAAATTGTTTATCAAAACAGCTTCTTAACAGCTTTTAGACAGTCTGTTTTTAATAAGTTTTACAACCACAGTATACATCTTTCCCCAACATAGTCGAACATGTTCCCTTAAGATTTATATGTCAATCTTTAGATATTTTGGTTGTGTGATATTTCTAACGTACACAGCAAACACCTTGAAAATCAGAGTGTAAGTTTTTACTTCACATCGAAAGTCGTCTAGTGATCAAGAATTTTTGATCATTCTCAAAAAAAGACTATAACAGCTCGTAGAAGTTAATAACAACAAGTAACCAGCTAACATCTAGTAAACAACTTGTATACATCTACTAAACATATAGAAACCAGATACTAAACAGCTATTGTAGTTAGCAGCTAATAACATCTATTGTAGTAAACAACTTGTATACATCTACTAAACATATAGTAAGCAAATACTAAACATCTAGTAACCGCCATCATGAATCACGAAAACCAGATGAGTATTGTTATTAAACAGTTCATTTAACTTATTCAAAATCTTAAACAATGATGCCTAACTCATACAAACAGTATACAAATAGAATTGAACTAGAAAACAAGGAAGAACGCTATAGTCGAGTACCTTGACTATCAGATACCCGTTACTCAGCTAAAGGGACCAAAGAGAAATGGAGATATGTAAGCAGCAAAGCGAGATTAAAATACGCCACCTACCGGCGGTAGACAGATTTAAACGTTATGGACGTTAGAGTGGGCGTGGCAAAAAATTTTTTTGGATCAATCGATAGGTATTGACGAGACCAATACATTTCAGTTAAAATTTTTTATCTAGAATGAAAACTGTCTGCGTCACAGGTTTGGGCGGTTTGTGGGCGTTAAAGTTGGCGTGGCAAACTCTTTTTTAGGTCAACCGACAGGTATTGATGAGGACAATAAGAAATAGAACAAATGTGTGATAGAACAAAGCAGAAATTAAGAAACTTTTAAACTGGAATTGACGAATATAGCCTGGAAATTTTTCCATGTAACTCCGACCGATTTTGCAAATATTAAGTTGAATGATATTATTAAAAGTGGTGTAAGCCTACCAATCGCATTCCGGAGTTGGTATTCATATGCTAACCCCAAATAGGAGTATGGGAGTCAACACAGCTGCAATGAGAAATTGTCGGCTAACCAAGAAAAACCCAAGATTTGTAATAATTGGATTTACACTAAACGGAGAAGTTATCACAAATAATTTATCAAACTTGAAAGTTAATTTGAATTCTGAGTCAGTTGATTTAAGTAAAAATCAATATGCTCACCTATATGAAATGTATACAAGATCTCAATATAGTTACTATAATCGTGAGTCACAACCATTTTTGACCCCAAATAAATTTAAATTAAAAGCCCCTATTATTGTGGTTGATCTTTTATTTCAAAACGAATCAGTGAATACTGGTCCTATTGATGAGAGAATTTCAATCGAATTGAAGACACCAAGTCATGAAAATACCCAAGCTTACTATCTCCTCATACATGACCGTTTAGGTGAATATAACCCATTAAACGGACTAGTAGAACGAGTTATTTAACATTAGAAAAATGTTGAAAGGCACTGTTTCGATTGATGTTCAAGGTTTCTTTGATAATAATAATAATTTTATTCTAAAGGAAATTGGAATTGTATTCGAAAGAGAGCCAAACTTGAATAATAGTTTTTTAATAGAGCCATCTTATGATTTTGCTTTGCTAAATACAAACGATGGAGAAAACAGTTTTCCACAAACTCGAAAGTATCTAAGGACAATTACAAGCGGAAAACAAATTATTTGTAAAGGTGTGGAAAAGAAACGATTTCTAAAGACTTTTTTTTGGAGTCATTAATATCGAGGAAATGGGCTGTCCGTCATTAAACATGTTTAAAGAAAACTGGTTTCCTTATTGTTAAACACACCTTAAGGGCGGGGTTTGTGCTCTAAACAATGCATACATTATTTTGACATTTTTTTAAAAGAAGCTTCAAAACAATAAAATCATTTTTATACATGGTTTTAAAGTTGAGACTAGATATGTAAAGACCTACAAGAAAATAAAATTAACCAAATGAAGTTTCATGAGCAAATTGACCAATTTATTGAACAATTTAAAGGAGAGATAATTGGTCAGCATTTTCAATACCTTCTAAACACAAAAACTATGTTCATGAATATAGGTGGACATGATCTCAAAACTATGAATTGTGGTGAACACTTTACATTTTGTAATCCAGAAATGACGTCGGAAACGTGCGCCTGCTTCTTCTATGCAAGTCGCTGGAATCAAAGCAGAAAATTAATTTCTATATATATCAAAAATGTTCGCAATACCCAAATAAATGAATATATGTATTATTATGCTACAAAATAAACTTCTGACTTTTCATTTCGAGTTAAAACAAGGAAGAACGCTATAGTCGAGTACCTCGACTATCAGATACCCGTTACTCAAAGGGAAATGGAGATATGCAAGCAGCAAAGCGAGAATAAAATGCGCCACCTACCGGCGGTAGACAGATTTAAGCGTTATGGGCGTTAGAGTGGGCGTGGCAAATTTATTTTTGGATCAATCGATAGGTATTGACGACACCAATACATTTCAGTTAAAATTTCTTATCTAGTATGCAAATTGTGGGCGTCACAGGTTTTCGCGGTTTGTGGGCGTTTAAGTGGGCGTGTCAAACTTTTTTTTAGGTCAATCGATAGGTATTGATGAGTACAATACATTTCAGTTAAAATTTTCTATCTAGCATAAAAACTGTAGGAGTTACAGTTTCGGGCGGTTTGTGGGCGTTAAAGTGGGCGTGGCAGTCTACTGAAACAAACTTGCGCTGCGTAAGAAGCTCAGGAATCTTTACGCCAAATCTTAATAGCCTAGCCCTCATAGTTTCCGAGATCTCAGCGTTCATCCGGACAGACAGACGGACAGACGGACAGACGGACATGGCTAGATCGACTCGGCTAGTGATCCTGATCAAGAATATATATACTTTATGGGGTCGGAAACGCTTCCTTCTGCCTGTTACATACTTTCCGACGAATCTAGTATACCCTTTTACTCTACGAGTAACGGGTATAATTACAGGTACGGAGAATGGAAAATATTTCCTTGACTAAGATATGTCGGCTACATGCGAGTTGTTGCGCGGTCGTGATTTCAGCCCCTATTATGGGAACGTATTAGAGCTAGCAGTCAGCCATGAGGTCGTTGGCGTGAGGCGCATGATCTTGTCAATGAGCGTGCGCCTTCTGGGTTGTGCTTGTGTCCCTTTTATTGCGGTCAGGTAATTGACAGGTGCGCATGTTCGGGTAGCTCTTGCTTGAATCCCTTTTATGACATGTTTATTACCCTTTTTTTTTTTTTTGAAAATATTCCACATCTGAGAATCATTAACTTTGAGAATTATTTTATTGGGGTTCTTTTGGTTTCTAAATTAGTCTTACAATCATAAGAAACATTATTCCACAACATGATCGGGCATGTTCCTCTAAGATAACCATCTTTGAATACTTTGGGTGTGCGACCTTTCACAGGTGCACAGCAACACCTGTGATAATGAGGAAAAAAAGGTAAGGTGATCACACCTTTCCCCAACATGATCGGATACGTTCCTCTAAGATAAAAACCTTTGGATACTATGGTTGTGCGACCTTTCTCACGTGCACCTTTCTCACCTGACTATTAATTGCACTTAATGAGGGGAAGGGTACATGATCAATATTGTCACATGGGGATGTGGGGGCGATGGGGGCAATCTCCTCTGAGATATCAACTTTTGGATACTATGGGTGTACGACCTTTCTCACGTGCAAATTAAATTCGTCGTTAATAGATGAATTAAAAAAATGTATTTTTAATTTTTAAAACTTGGGTGATAAACCTTTATTCTTAAACTGAATTAATACAAGACACATTTTATTTATTGTGAACCGATCGCGGTCTCTGATAAAATAGGACTGAATCTTAATTCTAAAAAATTCTCCAATGAACCTCGGCCAGAAGCTTTCCTTTTCTTAAGCTTCCAGAACTTTAATTTTTGTTTAAAATAAAAGCTTATGCTGAAACTGTCGCATCTCATTGTGAAATGAAATTATGCTGACCGATGCAATTTGATTGAAAATCGGAACGCAATATGTTCTGAACTTAGAACCCAATACTGTGGGCTTTGAACGGAAAAGTTTGGGCTTCGAACGGAAGCTTGTGTTTACTTTACGATTGGTTTATTTATCTTAGCAGGACGGTCAAGAGCGGCCCTCGAAATGAATGGCAAAGGCAAAGGCAGAATCTTAAACAAAGGCAAAGGCAATGTCGCTGAAGGCAAGGGTAAGGGTCATCATCGATTTAGCGTCGCTTGTGACCGGTTGTGTTTATCTTGTGCTCTGTGATTTTTGTCAATTTGTCATTAATATCTGTGTTACTGGTGCCTTGATTTGTGTCTTAGTCCAACATAACCAGCCGTGCTTGTGTTTTAAATCGTCTAATCGTTTAATTGTCTATTTTATTGTAGCAATTTTAACAAAACCTAACTCTGTTTTTAACCTGTGCATTTTGTTATTGTAACTTCTGTAACCTGCGGTGCATTTGTTTCAATAGATTTTGTTGTTGTTTCCCATAATCTGTAATCTCTCTCCCGTTTCTTGTCGTCGCAACTGTTGTCGTGTATATTTTGTTTGTGTTTCGCAAGCCACGCTCAGTCGACAGCCACTCTGTCGCGCTCTCTCGCTTTCGCAGTCTCTTCGCGCTCTTATACTTTTGTGTTTTTGTGTGTCTACATTTTTATTGTTTGATCGCAGTGTCAAATTAAGTGAGGTATTTATAATTCTTTTGATTCTTTGGTTTTATAAACAACTTTTTTTCTTAAATTTAAATACGTAAAAATGGCTCTTTTTTGTTCCAAGAAAGATTGTGAGTTTGGATCGTCACCTAATGATGTTTTTATTTACTGTCTCTGCAATACAGTCATTCATCCAAAATGTACTGGACTTGTTGGCAGAGTAAAAGATTTTATTGATCTGCGTTGAAATAGACCGTGATTTGGATGGCTATATTGCGCTGACCAATGATCGTTTTATGAAACTTTTTGATAAGCTTATGTGCGTAGTTGCTGATTTTAAAGAGTTTAAGGCGGACCTTGATAATAAAAAAATGTCAGTAGGGTCACCTAAACACAAAAAGACCGCTCTTTCAAAATCTGCTCCCGTAAAGGCATCAGTTCCAAATCCCAACTTAGCTCCAAATATTTGTACCCGATCGGTAACGGCAGCTATGTCGGCATCTACTGGGTCTGGGGGTCCTAAAATTTCTCTGACAGCAGTACCCATAGGTACCAAAAGCTCTGGAGGAGTCCCTGTTTCTGCTAGTCAGCCTAAGGGGTCAAGCCCTATGCAGCTTTCTGTGCCTACTGGTGAAGTTAGCTCTATAGGAGTCCCTAGTCTTGATAATCAGACGAACGATGTTCAGATTGCTAATGGTGGAAGAAAGAGCCTCTCGGTTGTTCCATATAGGAAGCAATTATTTGTGTCTCGTTTAACACCTGAAACCACATCTGCAGATGTTTTGGAATTTATACAACAGGAATTCCCATCTCAAAACATCACAGTGGAGGAGTTTAAATTTCCATATGTTCGTATGATATCTTCATTTAAAATATCTGCTCCTCCGGAAGTATTTTATGTACTAAATTCTAAAAGTTTTTGGCTTAATGATGAATTGGTCATTAAAGAATTTGTTCCAAACAGACGGAGAACTAATAATAGGCCTTCCACGACTGTACCTGCGCCAAAAAACTGAGCAGCTTATTTTTGGCCTATCAAAATGTTCAGGGGACTCAATATGAAACTACCTAAGCAACCGGAGATATAAGACTCCGAAGTTCTGTCCAAAAATTTTAGTACGTATAGAACTGATCGCTCTCCTCGTAGGGGGGGTGGGGTGCTGGTTGCCGTTACCTCTACTTTATCATCGGAGAGAATATACTTTCTTAATCCCAATGACATAGAATTCGTTGGTGTTAAAGTTTCTTTGAAATCTTTTTCTATTTATGTAACTTGTTCTTATATTCCACCTGGATCCGACTTAACAATTTATGAGCAACATTTGTCTGCAATAAAAACTGTTTTATCTCATCTTTCCGAAAGGGATCTTTTAATTGTTTTGGGTGATTTCAATCTCCCTGACATTTCTTGGTCCCTTTCCACTGACTCACTTGTCTCTACCCCTTTATCTGACCATGACTTCGTTGACGGTCTGTTAGAATTATCATTACAGCAAGTTAGCTTTATACGTAATTCACTAAACAGACAATTAGATCTAGTATTTGTTTTAGATCCGTCTGAAGTCACTGTATCTAGAATTGACCCACTAGTTGTGCCTGAAGACCAGTATCATCCCACATTAGAACTTACAATTTGTCTTCCCAGCGTTGATACCCTCTCTCCTTCACTTTCTCCAAATAAATGTAGATGCTTTCGTAAATGTGACTTTAGTAAACTCAACCACTTGATTTCACAATATAACTGGACAAATTTATATAATTGCTTGGATATTGAAAGTGCTACGGAACTATTTTATAGTGTCCTAAACTCTTTTTTCAGTGAATGTGTGAGCGTGCGCCTTCTGGGTTGTGCTTGTGTCCCTTTTATTGCGGTCAGGTAATTGACAGGTGCGCATGTTCGGGTAGCTCTTGCTTGAATCCCTTTTATGACATGTTTATGACCCTTTTTTTTTTTTTGAAAATATTCCACATCTGAGAATCATTAACTTTGAGAATTATTTTATTGGGGTTCTTTTGGTTTCTAAATTAGTCTTACAATCATAAGAAACATTATTCCCCAACATGATCGGGCATGTTCCTCTAAGATAACCATCTTTGAATACTTTGGGTGTGCGACCTTTCACAGGTGCACAGCAACACCTGTGATAATGAGGAAAAAAAGGTAAGGTGATCACACCTTTCCCCAACATGATCGGATACGTTCCTCTAAGATAAAAACCTTTGGATACTATGGTTGTGCAACCTTTCTCACGTGCACCTTTCTCACCTGACTATTAATTGCACTTAATGAGGGGAAGGGTACATGATCAATATTGTCACATGGGGATGTGGGGGCGATGGGGGCAATCTCCTCTGAGATATCAACTTTTGGATACTATGGGTGTACGACCTTTCTCACGTGGAAATTAAATTCGTCGTTAATAGATGAATTAAAAAAATTTATTTTTAATTTTTAAAACTTGGGTGATAAACCTTTATTCTTAAACTGAAATAATACAAGACACTTTTTATTTATTGTGAACCGATCGCGGTCTCGGATAAAATAGGAAGGAATCTTAATTCTAAAAAATTCTCCAATGAACCTCGGCCAGAAGCTTTCCTTTTCTTAAGCTTCCAGAACTTTAATTTTTGTTTAAAATAAAAGCTTATGCTGAAACTGTCGCATCTCATTGTGAAATGAAATTATGCTGACCGATGCAATTTGATTGAAAATCGGAACGCAATATGTTCTGAACTTAGAACGCAATACTGTGGGCTTTGAACGGAAAAGTTTGGGCTTCGAACGGAAGCTTGTGTTTACTTTACGATTGGTTTATTTATCTTAGCAGGACGGTCAAGCGCGGCCCTCGAAATGAATGGCAAAGGCAAAGGCAGAATCTTAAACAAAGGCAAAGGCAATGTCGCTGAAGGCAAGGGTAAGGGTCATCATCGATTTAGCGTCGCTTGTGAACGCTTGTGTTTATCTTGTGCTCTGTGATTTTTGTCAATTTGTCATTAATATCTGTGTTACTGGTGCCTTGATTTGTGTCTTAGTCCAACATAACCAGCCGTGCTTGTGTTTTAAATCGTCTAATCGTTTAATTGTCTATTTTATTGTAGCAATTTTAACAAAACCTAACT
Organism: Drosophila suzukii; assembly: GCF_043229965.1. NCBI lineage: Eukaryota > Metazoa > Arthropoda > Insecta > Diptera > Drosophilidae > Drosophila > Drosophila suzukii. Next base: position 7,288,038 of record NC_092085.1, read on the forward strand.
CTGTTTTTAACCTGTGCATTTTGTTATTGTAACTTCTGTAACCTGCGGTGCATTTGTTTCAATAGCTTTTGTTGTTGTTTCCCATAATCTGTAATCTCTCTCCCGTTTCTTGTCGTCGCAACTGTTGTCGTGTATATTTTGTTTGTGTTTCGCAAGCCACGCTCAGTCGACAGCCACTCTGTCGCGCTCTCTCGCTTTCGCAGTCTCTTCGCGCTCTTATACTTTTGTGTTTTTGTGTGTCTACATTTTTATTGTTTGATCCCAGTGTCAAATTAAGTGAGGTATTTATAATTCTTTTGATTCTTTGGTTTTATAAACAACTTTTTTTCTTAAATTTAAATACGTAAAAATGGCTCTTTTTTGTTCCAAGAAAGATTGTGAGTTTGGATCGTCACCTAATGATGTTTTTATTTACTGTCTCTGCAATACAGTCATTCATCCAAAATGTACTGGACTTGTTGGCAGAGTAAAAGATTTTATTGATCTGCGTGTTGGTTTTTCGTGGACTTGTGCCTCTTGCGTTGAAATAGACCGTGATTTGGATGGCTATGTTGCGCTGACCAATGATCGTTTTATGAAACTTTTTGATAAGCTTATGTGCGTAGTTGCTGATTTTAAAGAGTTTAAGGCGGACCTTGATAATAAAAAAATGTCAGTAGGGTCACCTAAACGCAAAAAGACCGCTCTTTCAAAATCTGCATCAGGCATCAGTTCCAAATCCCAACTTAGCTCCAAATATTTGTACCCGATCGGTAACGGCAGCTATGTCGGCATCTACTGGGTCTGGGGGTCCTAAAATTTCTCTGACAGCAGTACCCATAGGTACCAAAAGCTCTGGAGGAGTCCCTGTTTCTGCTAGTCAGCCTAAGGGGTCAAACCCTATGCAGCTTTCTGTGCCTACTGGTGAAGTTAGCTCTATAGGAGTCCCTAGTCTTGATAATCAGACGAACGATGTTCAGATTGCTAATGGTGGAAGAAAGAGCCTCTCGGTTGTTCCATATAGGAAGCAATTATTTGTGTCTCGTTTAACACCTGAAACCACATCTGCAGATGTTTTGGAATTTATACAACAGGAATTCCCATCTCAAAACATCACAGTGGAGGAGTTTAAATTTCCATATGTTCGTATGATATCTTCATTTAAAATATCTGCTCCTCCGGAAGTATTTAATGTACTAAATTCTAAAAGTTTTTGGCTTAATGATGAATTGGTCATTAAAGAATTTGTTCCAAACAGACGGAGAACTAATAATAGGCCTTCCACGACTGTACCTGCGCCAAAAAACTGAGCAGCTTATTTTTGGCCTATCAAAATGTTCAGGGGACTCAATATGAAACTACAAAAGCTTTATGCTGACTCCTCTGCCTTTTCTGAAGACATTCTGGCCCCTACTGAGACTTGGCTGAAACCGGAGATATCAGACTCCGAAGTTCTTTCCAAAAATTTTAATACGTATAGAACTGATCGCTCTCCTCGTAGGGGGGGTGGGGTGCTGGTTGCCGTTACCTCTACTTTATCATCGGAGAGAATATACTTTCTTAATCCCAATGACATAGAATTCGTTGGTGTTAAAGTTTCTTTGAAATCTTTTTCTATTTATGTAACTTGTTCTTATATTCCACCTGGATCCGACTTAACAATTTATGAGCAACATTTGTCTGCAATAAAAACTGTTTTATCTCATCTTTCCGAAAGGGATCTTTTAATTGTTTTGGGTGATTTCAATCTCCCTGACATTTCTTGGTCCCTTTCCACTGACTCACTTGTCTCTACCCCTTTATCTGACCATGACTTCGTTGACGGTCTGTTAGAATTATCATTACAGCAAGTTAGCTTTATACGTAATTCACTAAACAGACAATTAGATCTAGTATTTGTTTTAGATCCGTCTGAAGTCACTGTATCTAGAATTGACCCACTAGTTGTGCCTGAAGACCAGTATCATCCCACATTAGAACTTACAATTTGTCTTCCCAGCGTTGATACCCTCTCTCCTTCACTTTCTTCAAATAAATGTAGATGCTTTCGTAAATGTGACTTTAGTAAACTCAACCACTTGATTTCACAATATAACTGGACAAATTTATATAATTGCTTGGATGTTGAAAGTGCTACGGAACTATTTTATAGTGTCCTAAACTCTTTTTTCAGTGAATGTGTTCCTGACAGTTTTCCTCCTAAGTTAGACAGGCCACCTTGGTTTACCAATCAGTTGCAAAGACTTAGAAACCTAAAAACAAACTTCTATAAAAAGTACAAAAAGTCGGGTAGGACATCCGATTTTTCAAGATATGTGGTGGCTCGTACTAATTTTAATGTACTTAACAGTCATTGCTATTCCATGTATTTGAACCGATGTAAATTTGAATTTTCAAAGGATCCGAGGCAATTTTATAACTTTGTCAATGCTAAGCGAAAGTCTTCAGCATTGCCATCATCCGTACGATTAAACTCTATTGAGGCATCTACGGATCCCGAAATTGCAGATTTAATTGCTGAATTCTTCCAATCTACTTATAGTTCTGTTTCATGGTCTAATTCTAGCTACCCTAATCACTTAAATAGGGCAAATTGTATTTTTATACCCGTTACTCGTAGAGTAAAAGGGTATACTAGATTCGTCGGAAAGTATGTAACAGGCAGAAAGAAGCGTTTCCGACCCCACAAAGTATATATATTCTTGATCAGGATCACTAGCCGAGTCGATCTAGCCATGTCCGTCTGTCCGTCTGTCCGTCTGTCTGTCCGTCCGGATGAACGCTGAGATCTCAGAAACTATGGGAGCTAGGCTATTGAAATTTGGCGTGCAGATTCCTGAGCTTCTTACGCAGCGCAAGTTTGTTTCAGCACAGTGCCACACCCACTCTAACGCCCACAAACCGCCCAAAACTGTGGCTCCTACAGTTTTGATGCTAGAATAAAAATTTTAACTGAAATGTATTGTTCTCATCAATACCTATCGATTGACCCAAAAAAAAGTTTGCCACGCCCACTTTATCGCCCACAAACCGCGAAAACCTGTGACGCCCACATAATCTCGCTTTGCTGCTTGCATATCTCCATATAGCTGAGTAACGGGTATCTGATAGCCGAGGTACTCGACTATAGCGTTCTTCCTTGTTTCTCCTGTAATCACCGAGAGTTCTCTCTTAAGGGATTTAGAAACTATAACGCCAACCTATTCTCCGGGGCCAGATGGACTCCCTGGGTGTGTTCTTAAGTTTTGTGCCCGAACTATTTGTAAACCCATTCTTAAACTTTTTAATTTGTCTATCTCATCATCTGTTTTTCCTACTATCTGGAAAGATTCTTTTATTATTCCACTCCACAAAAAGGGTGCGAAGGTTAATGCTCAGAACTATAGAGGAATCTCCAAATTGTCTGCAATTCCCAAAACATTTGAACGCATTATTACCTCTCAGTTGCAACATTTGTGCTCCTCTTTAATAGCCCCGTGTCAACATGGTTTTGTTAAGCGTAGATCGACCACCACTAACCTGCTCGAATGGACATCTTTTGTACTAGATGGATTTAACAAAAAATTACAGACGGACTGTATATATACAGATTTTAGTAAAGCCTTTGACTCTGTTAACCACTCACTTCTTTTATTCAAATTAGATCTGCTTGGGTTTCCGAATAATCTGTTAACTTGGATTTCAAGTTATTTGAATGGTAGATCTCAGAGGGTTTTATTCAAAAACGCTGTTTCCAAGATGATCAACGTGACATCTGGAGTGCCTCAGGGCAGTCATTTAGGCCCTTTGCTGTTTACTCTGTTTATAAATGATCTTCCTTCTATCGTAAATCACTCTCGTATACTAATGTATGCTGATGATGTTAAGCTTTGTTTTTCATATAATAATATTGAATCTGGTTTCTGCTTGTAGTCAGACATAAATAGATTCCAGGAATGGTATCAGTACAACCTTTTGAATTTAAACTATCTTAAATGCAACGTTATGACTTTTTATAGGGGTACGCCAACGTTCATGAGTTACTCTCTTCAGAACATGTCCTTGGACCGAATATACTCAGTAAACGATTTAGGTGTTCTCCTAGATCCTAAACTTAAATTTGACTCCCACATAACCTCTACTGTAAATAAAGCTATGAGTGTTCTTGGGTTTATAAAGCGTTGGTCTAAAGAATTTGATGATCCATACACTACCAAATTATTATTTACCTCACTTGTCCGACCTAATTTTGAATACTGTTCTTCCGTTTGGAGTCCTCAGTATCAAGTGCACATTGACCGTATAGAGTCCGTACAGAAACAATTTCTTCTTTTTGCCTTACGTGGTTTGAACTGGGATCAAAACGTCAGGTTGCCTTCTTACTCGAGTAGATTGCTATTAATTAATTTGCCTACTCTAGTAAGCCGTAGAATTATGCTTGGTACTATTTTTATGAATAATCTTTTCAGAGGCGATATTGATTCTGTAGATTTGGTAAGCCGCCTAAGTTTCAATGTTCCTGTTGGACTAATGCGAAACTACCATCCTATTAACTTGCCACGATGTTCATCTAATTTTAGTCAGCATGAGTCCTTTCGCGTTCTTTCTAATAATTATAACAACCTGTATCATTTAATTTGTTCCTCAACTTCTATCCCTGTACTAAAAACTAAAATCCTAGCTCATTTGCTTTAGTCTTGTTGATCTATGTTTTGTCCTGTCTTTATTTGTTCTATGTACCTTCCTCGCGAACCGTATTTGCCCGAAATAAAAATGGGCCCGCGCGTAACAAGCACGTGCTTGGTGTCGTTTGGGCCACTTGTTTGTACTGCTCTTAGTGCATCAACGTTCAACAATATAACATAGCTGAGATTGAATTCAAAAATTTGTTTATAAATTCCAACCGATTCACGGGTTGGATAACTCTCCCCCTTCTAAAATGGATCGTCCCGATTCAATATGAAATTCATTTAATTGATCTCTTAATTCTGTTAAAAAATTTTCTTGGTTAATAGATTTTTCTGGTTCTGGCCGTTGTTTTTTGGTTACAAATAATATGACATTTTTGTATTGTATAATAAGTAAAAAAATCAAATATATAATGATTAAAATTAATAATATAAAGGTAAGAGATATTTTGGTATTATTAATTTTAATGAAAGGATTTAAAATGTTTATATTATCTAAAGAAAGTTCTGAGTTATTTGATAATATGTAATCGGATATTTCATAATTTTTGAAGTGGTTCGTGGATAAGTAGTAAAGAATTTTGTTTTCCAAATTGGTATAAGAAATATTATTAATTTCGGTTGTACCATTAAATGTTATCAAAAATGAACCGTTTAAATGAGAGTTGTTCACAATATTGTTACCATTTATAAGAATGGCACCATCTTGTATGATGTCTATTTTTTTATTTTTCTCTCTTATTTTTTACAAGTGGATTTCTCGCCATTTAATAAGCGGGTAAAACAAGTTTTTTCATTATTTAAAGTGCAATAATTATTAAAAAGTTCGTTCTTAAAGTTAGACATTTCATAAAACATATTTGCGCATTTTGCGACTTGATTGCTTAATACTAGTTTCCCATCGATTTGGGAAATCGCTCTAGCGTAATATATTTCGCATCTGTTTTTTATTATTGGGTATTTTATATAAATTATTACAAGTTCTTTATGCAGTGCGATTTTAAAAACAGAGATGTCCATTAGGTCAGCGATAATTACTGGTTTTTGTTCATGTTTTAATATTTCCATGATGTCATCATTGTTTAATATTTATACCCGTTACTCGTAGAGTAAAAGGGTATACTAGATTCGTCGGAAAGTATGTAACAGGCAGAAAGAAGCGTTTCCGACCCCACAAAGTATATATATTCTTGATCAGGATCACTAGCCGAGTCGATCTAGCCATGTCCGTCTGTCCGTCTGTCCGTCTGACCGTCTGTCCGTCTGTCCGTCTGTCTGTCCGGATGAACGCTGAGATCTCGGAAACTATGAGAGTTAGGCTATTGAGATTTGGCGTACAGATTCCTGAGCTTCTTACGCAGCGCAAGTTTGTTTCAGTAGACTGCCACGCTCACTCTAACGCCCACAAACCGCCCAAAACTGAAACTCCTACAGTTTTGATGCTAGATAGAAAATTTTAAATGAAATGTATTGTTCACATCAATACCTATCGATTGACCTAAAAAAAAGTTTGCCACGCCCACTTAAACGCCCACAAACCGCGAAAACCTGTGACGCCCACAATTTGGATGCTAGATGAAAAATTTGAACTGAAATGTATTGGTGTCGTCAATACCTATCGATTGATCCAAAAATAAATTTGCCACGCCCACTCTAACGCCCATAACGCTTAAATCTGTCTACCGCCGGTAGGTGGCGCATTTTAATTTCGCTTTGCTGCTTGCATATCTCCATTTCCCTTTGAGTAACGGGTATCTGATAGTCGAGGTACTCGACTATAGCGTTCTTCCTTGTTTGGTATTAAAAACGTCAATTTTTGCTAGTGTGATTGTGTCAATTAAATTTTGCAGATCAAATGTTAATAATCGTAAGCGATGTTAACGCAGTGGTAAATCTTGATCAATAAAAACATTTTTAAAATCATCAGAAAGAGATTCTATTTCTTTAAACAGTTTGGAATTCATAATAAATTGCTTATTATTATTTTCAATTAATTCATCGATTTTATTCTGTATTTTATTAAATCATCATGATCCTGAGTTCCAGCTAACCATTTCCACACAGTGCCTATCTCATTTATCCCCCTTTTGACCTAGTTGATATTAATTGGGATAAAATTAATTCGATTACTGCTATGTCATATTTAATTTCCCATTGTGACTTTTTATTAGTATCCCTTTTTATATTTTCTGATTCCAATTTTATTATTTCTTTATAAAAACTTAAGTTAGTTACGTGGAATAATTCTGCGTATGAATCGTACGTCAATACGTCTTTATTTTCCTTGAATAAAAGATACTTGTGACTTGTATAGTCTATTATTTCTGATTTTGTTAATAAAATAAGGTGTAGTATGAGCACCTGATAAAACATTTTCTGGAAAAGGAAAAAAAAAGTAACATAAATTTTTAGAATTTTATGTTATCTTTGTGAACAATTCTATTTCTATTGTTGATTATTATTTTGTTAGGTAAATTTTCTTTAACTACTTGTTTTTTATATCTAGTTTTAAGTTTATTTCTTTCCCCGTGTTTCTTTTCATAAATTACCTGTCCTACATGATATACTTTTTGTTTTCTGTTTTCATTGTGTGTTTCTAACATTTTCTCTTGTGTATTTTTTAAAATTTGAGGAATGTTATCGTGCTCTATTTTATTATATAGTATGTCAAAAGGTTTTTGGTTCGTTGTAGAGTGAATGCTCTGATAATATTCTTGAGCGGCTCTTATTACTATTTCGGAATAGTCGGATATATTAAATTCTTCTTTAATGCATTGAGCTAATTCTGTTAGTGTAGAATGTGCCCTTTCAACTTGTCCGTTTGAGGTACTGTGCCTCGGGTCTGCGTAATGTAAAGTTAAACCGCACCTTTGTGCAAAAGATTTAAATTGGGCCGAGGTAAAGCTTGGTTCATTATCGGTCATTATCACTTTGGCTTGTGGAAATTGTTGAAGAAGTTCCATTACTTTGTTTTTGATATTTAATTTATTTTGGATTTCTTTTACTACTAAAAATTTTGAGTAAGCGTCAATACAAGTTATGAAAGTAAGACTTTGCGCGTAATATATGTCGATGTGTAAATTTTCGCCTTCTTTACTCGGGATTGGGGCTTCTCCAATTGGAATTTTAGTTGGGTGTCTGTTATATTTGTTTTCATTGCAAATTTTACAATTTTTTATATATTCTTCTAATTTTGTAAGTAAGTTTGGCCAATAATACAATCTACTGATTTGTTTATAATTTTCGTCAAGTCCCCTGTGTGCTCTGCAATGTGTTTCTTCGATTATAAGTGCTCTGTCCTCAGGAGTTTCTACATCTTGGACAAATATTTTTGTATACAAAAATTTATTTACAAAATTATCTTTAAGTGGGTTTTGAATTCTATAAAAGTCCTCTAAAGTACAATGAACACCTACCGTTAAATTAGGAGGAATATATTCTCTTAAGATTGATATCAAATTTTCGGGAGTGTCAAATTCTATTATATGTCTGGTATTTTCGAATATATTAATCGACTCATGTATTGTATACCTCCCCGTTGCTAATAGCAATTGTTGCTTAAACTGGTTTAAGGGTTTACGGGTTTCTTGTATAACATTCTCAAAACTACTCTCTGCTGAATGCTGAGTGTTTTGATCTGAGACCGATTCGTTACTGTCAGTTAAGTTGTTGATCTGAATTCTTGATAAGGCGTCTGCAACTACATTAGTTGTACCTGGCTTATAATGACTTTAGGAGTGAAACTTTCTATGAAGGAGTACCAGCGTTTCATTTCAATATTAGGATTTTTATCAGAGATTGCGAAAGATAATGGTTGATGATCGGTTTGGATTTCAATTCCAATCACTCCGTATAAGTAATTTCTTAGATTTTTAAGATCCCATACTATGGCTAAAAGTTCCTTCTTATTAGTTGCATAAGCTTGTTCCGTTTTAGTCAAGGTTTTTGAAATAAAAGTAATTGGTTTACCTTCTTGAGATAATACTGCACCAATTGCGACGTCCGAAGCGTCGGTGGTCAGGGTAAATTTTTTATTATAATCCGGTTGAATTAATTCTACTTGAGCAAAGCTCGTTAAAAGCTTTAATAGCTGGGTCATCCAGTTGAATTAAAATTTTTGTTGACATTCTTTTTGAAATTTTGCCATTATGACCTCCAAGATATTTTGTTAGAGGTTTGGCTAAAGAGGTGTAATTTAAAACAAATTTTCTATAATAGCCCGTAAGGCCTAAGAAACTTCTTAGTTCCCGAATATTTTTTGGAAGCGGATATTTAATTATAGTGTCAATTTTTTCTGTGTCTGTCTTGATGACGTTATAAGATACGATGTATCCTAGAAAACTGGTTTCACGTTTAAAAAACTTTGATTTTTCTAAAGAGATTTTCATGTTTGCCTTTAAAAATATATTTATAATTTTGTTTAAGTCTTTATAATGTTGTTCAATCGAGTTTGAGAATATTATAATGTCGTCCATGTAGACATGACAAGTTTTCCCTATTTGTTCTCTTAGGATGTCGTCCATTGCTCTCTGAAAAATTCTTGGTGCATTTGTTAGTCCGAATGGCATTCTTAAAAATTCGTATTTTCCATTATTTATTGAAAAGGATGTTTTTTCTACATCAGATTCTTTCATTAATATCTGATGAAAACCTGATTCTAAATCTATTGTTGAAAAATATCTTGCTTTTCCCAAATTAGATAGAATTACTGATGGGTCTTGCATTGGGTACCTGTCAGGTATGGTATTTATACCCGTTACTCGTAGAGTAAAAGGGTATACTAGATTCGTCGGAAAGTATGTAACAGGCAGAAGGAAGCGTTTCCGACCCCATAAAGTATATATATTCTTGATCAGGATCACTAGCCGAGTCGATCTAGCCATGTCCGTCTGTCCGTCTGTCCGTCTGTCCGTCTGACCGTCTGTCCGTCTGTCCGTCTGTCTGACCGGATGAACGCTGAGATCTCGGAAACTATGAGAGCTAGGCTATTGAGATTTGGCGTACAGATTCCTGAGCTTCTTACGCAGCGCAAGTTTGTTTCAGTAGACTGCCACGCCCACTCTAACGCCCACAAGCCGCCCAAAACTGAAACTCCTACAGTTTTGTTGCTAGATAGAAAATTTTAACTGAAATGTATTGTTCTCATCAATACCTATCGATTGACCTAAAAAAAAGTTTGCCACGCCCACTTAAACGCCCACAAACCGCGAAAACCTGGATGCTAGATGAAAAATTTTAACTGAAATGTATTGGTGTCGTCAATACCTATCGATTGATCCAAAAATAAATTTGCCACGCCCACTCTAACGCCCATAACGCTTAAATCTGTCTACCGCAGGTAGGTGGCGCATTTTAATTTCGCTTTGCTGCTTGCATATCTCCATTTCCCTTTGAGTAACGGGTATCTGATAGTCGAGGTACTCGACTATAGCGTTCTTCCTTGTTTTATTTAAATTTTTATAGTCAATGACGAGTCTTAATTTACGGCTTCCGTCTTGATTTTCTCCTTTCTTTGGTACTACCAGAACTGGTGAATTATAAGGGCTTCGACTAGGCCTTATAATTTCCTCTGCTAACATTCTACTGATTTCGCTGTTCACGAAGTCGGTGACAGAAAAAGCGTACGGATATTGTTGCCCGTATATTGGCCTGTCGTGAATAAGATTTATTTCCCCCTTTATGTCTGTTCTAAAAGGAATTTGCATATTTATCTTTGAATGCTCTTTTTCAATATAGAGAACTATTTTTTCTTTTAGTCCGTCTAATTGATCAGTACCTATATTGTTTATCTGTTGTTTGTCGGATAACTCAACGACGGCGGGCTTGAAGTTTTTATATTTCAAACGATTTTTATTTATTTGATTTTTGACGGTAATTACTTCGTCGGCACTCTCAGGATTTTGAATTCCCAAGATATTTGTATTTTTATTGACGGTATTTACTTCGTCGGCACTCTCAGGATTTTGAATTCCCAAGATATTTGTATTTTTATTGATGGTATTTACTTCGTCGGCACTCTCAGGATTTTGAATTCCCAAGATATTTGTATTTTTATTGACGGTATTTACTTCGTCGGCACTCTCAGGATTTTGAATTCCCAAGCTTTTTTCACTATTTTCCACAAATAATGAATCTGTGTTTTCGCTATTTTTTTCATCAAAATATTTTTTTATAATAAATTCTTTTAACGGAAGAATATTATTTTCTTCAATTAAACTTATTTCATTTTTTTCGTCATTGTCATAATATTTTAACTTTTCTGTTTTCCCTTTATATTCCAAGACTCCCTTTTCTATATTTATTATAGCTCCAATTTTTCTTAATAAATTAAATCCAATTAGCAGATCGGATTCTAATCCTTCGATTTCATAAAATAATTGTCTTGTTTCAAATATATTTATAATATGGTAATACCTAATAATTGAATACCCATGAACTGTAGTTACCTTTTTGTATATTGATAACTCATTTTTGTTTTCGAAAATTCCCTTTTTTATATAACAAGCAGTGGCTCCTGTATCTATTAAAATCTTTAACTGCTTCTTGGTTTTTCGGTCTGTCCTATTTAAATAAGGCATTCCCCTGTAGGGGTCTGGTCTAAAAAATGATCTTCGTTGATATTGTTTAATCTGGTTACTTTATTAGCTGGCTGATTTACTGTTCCTTCTGGTTCCCTTTTCTGAGCTTGAGTTTGCTCTATATTTTGATTAGCGCGATAGTTATTTGATCGATTATTATTTTGATAATAATTATTATTGTATCTACCTCGATTATTATTTGCCTGCCAATTATTGTTCGGCTGTCGATTGTAACTAGGTTTATTCTGGAGTTGAATCGATGGATCAACATCCATTGGCTCGAAGGCTTGTTGCTTTTGATTATTATTATGATTATCGTTATGCCAAAAATTTCCCTTTTGTGGCCAATTATAATTCTGGTTATTACTCCAATAATTTCCCGTTTTATTAGTATTATTGTTCTGTCTTTTTTGATCAAATCGTAAGTTGTTTCTCTGATATTTATTTTCATTTTTAAATCCATTAAACCTGTTTGCAAATTGAGCACGGAAATTGTTTGATTCTAGTTCTTGGACCTTTGCCAAAGCATTGGGTAAATCTGGTGGATTTAATGAGAAAAGAGTTTCTGAGATAGACCCATTTAGCCCAGATATAAAAAATCGTAAAGCATTGCTCCTTATAGTTTTGTTTGTTTCTTTGGCAATTACGCTGTCCTTTCCGTATGTCATTATGGTTTTGTTTATTAGTAGTGTCATTTTTTTATTGACTTCATTATAGTATTCTGTAACTGTCATTCGTCCCTGCCTGAGGATACTTAGTTCTGACTCGAGAATATGTATTGGTCGTTTATCGCTATATATAAAGTCCAATCTAGATATGATTGCTCGAAAGTTTAAAACGGTGCCATGATTGGTAAGAGCATCATGGGCAACTCCCAAAATTTTATTTCGTAAAATTGTTAAGGCGATAAAATATTGTTCACTTTGAATTTTATAGAGACTCATTACAGTTTCTGCGGCTTCCCTCCAACCTACGTATTGTGTTGGTTCCCCCGTGAATTTTGGTAAAGATTTTACCACTTCAAGTGTTGTAGTTGGGTCGATTGTTTGTATTTTATAATCCTCCACAGTGTTTGCATCTGTGGCTAACTTTCCTTCTAAACCTTCTATTTTCCTGCTCACTTCATTTAATTGAACATTTATCAATCTATTTATTAATTCCATTGTTAAGCCGCCTGCTGTGGCTATACTACCTGCAGAAAAATTTGGTGCTGAACCTCCGGTTGCCATGGTTAGATTTATTTCACCAAAGCTATTTATTAAATCTTCCAGATTGTTTCTCAACATTTTTTATTAAATCGTGAATCTATCTTACTTTCTATCAATGTTTAAATCTTGTATTATTTATTTTTTTTATACCCGTTACTCGTAGAGTAAAAGGGTATACTAGATTCGTCGGAAAGTATGTAACAGGCAGAAGGAAGCGTTTCCGACCCCATAAAGTATATATATTCTTGATCAGGATCACTAGCCGAGTCGATCTAGCCATGTCCGTCTGTCCGTCTGTCCGTCTGTCCGTCTGTCCGTCTGTCCGTCTGTCTGTCCGGATGAACGCTGAGATCTCGGAAACTATGAGAGCTAGGCTATTGAGATTTGGCGTACAGATTCCTGAGCTTCTTACGCAGCGCAAGTTTGTTTCAGTAGACTGCCACGCCCACTCTAACGCCCACAAACCGCCTAAAACTGTAACTCCCACAATTTCGATGCTAGATAGAAAATTTTAACTGAAATGTATTGTTCTCATCAATACCTATCGATTGACCTAAAAAAAAGTTTGCCACGCCCACTTACACGCCCACAAACCGCGAAAACCTGTGACGCCCGCAATTTGCATGCTAGATAAAAAATTTTAACTGAAATGTATTGGTGTCGTCAATACCTATCGATTGATCCAAAAATAAATTTGCCACGCCCACTCTAACGCCCATAACGCTTAAATCTGTCTACCGCCGGTAGATGGCGCATTTTAATCTCGCTTTGCTGCTTGCATATCTCCATTTCCCTTTGAGTAACGGGTATCTGATAGTCGAGGTACTCGACTATAGCGTTCTTCCTTGTTTTTTTTAAATTCCCTGATCTTAGATTATAATTTTTAATTTAATTTTTTTATTGAAAATTAATTTTTCACGAGACTGTCCCGATGGGGTCTTCCTTCTGTGAGGTTGTGGGCTGATCTTCCTTCCTGGATTCAGTAGAAATTATTGGCAATCCTTCCTTCCTTATTTAATTTTTCCTGTTTCAGCGAGTTGTGATTTTGTTGTTGTTCTTGTAAGAGCTGGTTTGTTTAACTGTTTTTGTTTAGTGCGTTTCTGGTTTTGCTTTATTTTGTGTTCTTGTATTTTTTTTATTTAAGATTTTGGTCCACCTTTTTTTAAAGTTCACCTTTAAATGGATTATTTCATTTTTTAATTTCCATTTAATTATGTTTAACGACCACTGTCACTTTGTTGTGATGTTTGGTGGATTTTTTAATTTCTCCACTAGAAATGTTGAGTTGTTGGCCGCGCGAGCTCCGTTTATATTTAACTTATTTTTCACTAAATAATTTTTGGAACTTTTTAATTAACGCAACCCCACGTTGGGCGCCAATTAAATTCGTCGTTAATAGATGAATTAAAAAAATTTATTTTTAATTTTTAAAACTTGGGTGATAAACCTTTATTCTTAAACTGAATTAATACAAGACACTTTTTAAAAATTGTGAACCGATCGCGGTCTCGGATAAAATAGGACTGAATCTTAATTCTAAAAAATTCTCCAATGAACCTCGGCCAGAAGCTTTCCTTTTCTTAAGCTTCCAGAACTTTAATTTTTGTTTAAAATAAAAGCTTATGCTGAAACTGTCGCATCTCATTGTGAAATGAAATTATGCTGACCGATGCAATTTGATTGAAAATCGGAACGCAATATGTTCTGAACTTAGAACGCAATACTGTGGGCTTTGAACGGAAAAGTTTGGGTTTCGAACGGAAGCTTGTGTTTACTTTACGATTGGTTTATGTATCTTAGCAGGACGGTCAAGCGCGGCCCTCGAAATGAATGGCAAAGGCAAAGGCAGAATCTTAAACAAAGGCAAAGGCAATGTCGCTGAAGGCAAGAGTAACATAGCTGAGATTGAATTCAAAAATTTGTTTATAAATTCCATAAGTGGAACCGTTTTACGGGTTGGATAACTTGCACCTTTCTCACCTAACTATTAATTGCACATAATGAGGGAAAGGATACATGGTCAATATTGTCACATGGGGATCTGGGGGTGATGGGAGCAATTAATTTTAATCTTTATAGACATGATCGTGACATTTTTATGACTTCAAAGCCCATCTAAATCAGTTAATTTATTGCATTATGCTAATTGTCCCAAAATACGCATAAGTTAATGAGAGGGGAGGGGGGGCCGGTGGCCATTAATATGCTAATTGTTTCAGAATCCGCGTTTCCATACTACTTCGGTTGTGTGACATTTATAACGTACACAGCAAACACCTTGAAAATCAAAGTGTAAGTTTTTACTTCACATCGAAAGTCGTCTAGTGATCAAGAATTTTTGATCATTCTTAACAAAAGACTATAACAGGTCGTAGAAGTTAATAACAACTAGTTAGTAGCTAACGTCTAGTAAACAACTTGTATACATCTACTAAACATATTGAAACATCATCTACTAAACATATAGTAACCAGATACTAAACATCTAGTAACCAGCTAATAACATCTAGTAAACAACTTGTATATGTCGGATTTTAAATTATGGTAGTCAGTGTAAAAGCATTAAATCAAATCTAAACATCTAGTATCCTGCTAATAACATCTAGTAAACAACTTGTATATGTCGGATCTTAAATTATGGTAGTCAGTGTAAAAGCATTAAATCAAATGCGTGTATCAAGTGACAATTCTCGTCTCTGCACTCTAACGGTTGTTTGTTAGTACGCTTTGTTCCGTCTATTCGCCAGATGGTCAGTATAGTTCGATGCGAACATGAGAAAGAAAGTTGTGAGAGGTTAGAGGTTTGAAAAAACCCCCCTGGAGGACCCAACAACTATCTATCCTCAGAACCAACTGCAGATGCCTGTTTAACAGAGCAAAAGCGGGAAATGAGGACACCAATTGGCTGAACTACAAGTTTGAACGAGCCTCTTACAAAAAGGCCATTAGAAGAGCAAAACGAACGGCATGGCAGACCTTCTGCTCTGACATAGAAAAAAAAACTGATGCCGCTAGGCTCAGGAAAATACTTTCTAAGACAGCCGCGCCTTTGGGCTATCTTCAAAAAGCAGATGGATCATGGTCAGACTCCAGTAAAGAGTCCTTGGACCTGCTCCTAGACGCTCACTTCCCGGGGAGCCAACAAGCAGGTCATCCACCTGAAAGAGGAACAGGAGAGGGAATCAAAATAGATCCACTCCTATCAGACCGCAACATGAAATGGTCCATTCATAGTTTCAAACCATACAAATCGCCGGGACCGGACGGGATAACACCGGCTCGCATACAGCAAGCAGGACAAATAGCCATAAACTGGTTGAAAAAAATCTTCCAATCCATCCTGGCGGTAGGAGAACTACCAACAGCATGGGAAGAAACAAAGGTGGTTTTCATTCCCAAGGCAGGAAAGGCCACTCACACCACAGCAAAGGATTTTAGGCCAATAAGCCTAACATCATTCCTGCTTAAGAGCTTTGAAAGAATGATAAGCCTACACATAAGGGCCACCGTAGACCCGACACAAATATCAGAAGCCCAACACGCTTACACCAAAGGTAAGTCAACCGACTCGGCGCTACACTTGGTGGTAAACAGCATCGAGAAATCACTCAACATCAAGGATTACACACTGATCGCCTTCCTGGATATAGAGGGAGCCTTCAATAACGTGCTTCCCACCGCTATAACAGAATCTCTCACAGAACTAGGGGTTGAGCCGCCAATGGTGAGACTAATCCATTAATTGCTGAGAAGCAGAATGGTCACAGCCACACTAGGGACCTCAACCCAGACTAGACTAGTGAACAGAGGCACCCCGCAAGGAGGTGTACTATCACCCCTCTTGTGGAATATCACAGTAAATAAACTACTGCGGATTCTGGAGGGAGGAGGCTGTAAGGTCGTGGCATACGCAGACGACGACGCCATCATCTTTATTGGAAAATATCCACAAACACTTTGCGATCTTATGACCGCTAAACTTAAAATGCTATCGGAATGGACGATAGCGAACGGATTCGGGGTAAATCCCTCGAAAACAGAACTTGTTCTATTTACGAATAGGTACAAAATTCCTCAACTTAACCCACCCATTTTAAACAATTGTAATCTCTCCTTTAGCGATCACGCCAGGTACTTGGGGTTAGTACTAGATAAACGCCTCAAATGGGGCTTAAACAACCAAGAGAGAACCAAAAAAGCGACCATTGCACTTTACTCCTGTAAAAAAGCAATCGGGCTAAGATGGGGCATGTCTTCAAGAATAGTTAACTGGATATACACAGCGGTAGTCAAGCCAATCCTACTGTACGGAGTGGCTCTGTGGTGGACCGCCTTACACAAACAATGCATACTGACTCCTCTAAACAAAGTACAGCGAATGGCGGTCCCTTCGAACCACCCCGAATGAAGCGCTGAATGCGATCTTGAACCTCCCTAGCCTGGACTTAGCAGGCATGGAAAGGGCCAAATCGGCAGCTATTCGACTGAGGGACACAGGGCAGTGGAAAGCCAATTATATGGCCATGCTAAAATTCTCCAGAATGATAAATCGATTCCGAAAATCACGGATCTATGCAGATCTATTGAATATAGTCACACACCCTTTCAGGCCCTGATTCCTGATAGAGAGGAATGGGAACAGGGCCGACCGGGCACGACGGACGCAATCTGTTTCTATACAGATGGCTCCAAATTAGAAGGATAAGTCGGCGGAGGTGAACAATTAGATTTCAGGAAGTCATTCAGGCTCCCGAACCACTGTAGCGTCTTTCAGGCGGAGGTCCACGCTAGAAAAGAAGCACTATCCTGTTTAGGGAACCTTAGCCTCCAGAGAGGACATCTAAACATATATAGTGACAGCCAACAAACACCAACTCTCGTACAATAGCAGACTGTCGCAGATGGCAAATCAGTTTACTATCAGCCTAATATGGGTACGGGACATCGTAGGCAACTGCATAGCGGACGAATTAGCCAGGCAGGGCACCACCAAGCCTCTCCTCCCAGGAGAGGAAAATGTCGGTATGCCCATGGCTACTTGCAAGCTAAACATAAATAACCACTTCAACACACTAGCCAACACCCATTGGCAAAACGCACCACAGTGTCGCATCTCTCACCAGACATGGCCTGTGATAAACAACAAGAAAACCTCGGAGTTACTCAAGCTCAGCCGCACAGAGTGTGGCATGTTGATCCGAGCTCTTACAGGCCACTGGCTTGTTGGCGCGCATGCCGGCAGGCTAAAAGCCCCGCAAAATGATTTCTGCAGAAGCTGTAGGGATGAGGAAGAAGTGGAAACGGTAGAACACCTTCTCTGCTTCGGCACAGCCCTATGCAGACTCAGACTGAAACACCTTCATCGACGATCTTCCCGAAATATCAAAGATTAATCTCAAAAGCATAAGTGCCTTTATTAAATCTTCCGGGTGGAAGACATGCTGATCAGCTTAACACAAGCTGAAACTACTAGAAACGGAACCCTAGAGAAGGAAGAAACGAGATCATGCGGTATCACAACGGACCCACTGAGGTCTAAGTGTGTCGGACTATAGTCCAACAGCCGCCTTAAAAAAAAAAAAAAAAAAATAAAAAGGTGCATTGTTAATGCATCGAATCAATGGTAGTCCTCATGTAATAGAGTATTTTAGTAAAACTACTTCCCCTGCAGAGTCTAGATACCATTCATACGAATTAGAAACCTTGGCAGTGGTAGAATCCGTTAAACAGTTCCGTCATTATTTAGTTGGTCGTACGTTTGTAGTGTATACTGACTGTAATTCTCTTAAATCATCGCGGACAAAGATTGATCTGACACCAAGAGTGCATCGTTGGTGGGCGTATCTGCAGTCGTTTGATTTCAAAATCGAATATAGAGAAGGAAAGCGCATGGCGCATGTGGATTTTTTATCGAGAAATCACATTCAGGAAGCCACAAAAGTTGAAAAGTCTTTAGTTCCTGAAAAGCGTGTAAACTTGGCAGAAATCTCAAGTGACTGGCTTGCTGCTGAACAGCGCCAGGATTCTGAAATTACTGATATCATTAACAAACTTAACTCTAAAGAGTTGACAGATGATGTTGCACAGACTTATGAGTTGAGAAAAGGTGTCTTGTTTCGTGAAGTCCAGAGAAATGGAAGAACCCGTTGTTCATCATGCATTTGGGATGGAAAAAGACTCTTGACAAAAATTACCAATATTATTGGTTTGCTAAGATAAATAAATATGTTAGGAAGTTTGTCGATATCTGCATTACATGTAATACTGTTAAGGGTTCATCTGGGAAGATACAAGCCGAGTTACATCCAATTCAAAAAGTGAATGTGCCATGGCACACGGTACATATCGACATCACTGGAAAATTAAGTGCGAAGAATGATCTTAAGGAATACGTGATAGTACAAATTGATGCCTTAACAAAATTTGTTTATTTGTTTCATACTTTAAGATTAGATTGTGACAGTTGTATTCAGGCAATGAAATCATCTATCTCTTTGTTTGGAATACCGCAGCGTATAATAGCTGATCAGGGTAGATGTTTTACTAGTGGGAAATTTTCAGAATTTTGTACATCACAGAAGATTAAGCTTCATCTTATAGCTACAGGAGGAAGCCGTGCAAACGGTCAAGTTGAACGTGTGATGAGTACCCTTGCGAATCTACTGTCAGCGGTTGAATCAAGTCACCGATCTTGGCAACATGCTTTAGGTGAGGTACAACTTGCCTTGAATTGCACAGTTAGTAGTACAACCAAAGCAAGTCCTCTATAGTTACTTGTCGGCAAGGAGGCTCGTCCTTTAGTTTTGATTCCACCGTATGATACGGAGATGGAGGTAGATAAAGTTAATGCTAGAGATAGGGCAATTGAAAATATGAACAATCAAGCTAGTTACGACCAAATAAGATTCGATAAAAATAAAGCAGCAGTTGAACGACATAAAATTGGAGATTTTGTTTTACTGAAAAATGAAGAACGGCATCAAACTAAATTGGATGTAAAGTTTAAAGGACCATTTTTGTTTAGTGAAGTTCTAGGAGATAGATATATCTTGAAGTCATTGCATAATAAGAGAACTTATATATATTGTCATGAAGATTTGAGAAAGATGCCAGATGGTTATGTTCCGAGTGAATTGGAGTGCCCGCCCGAGACTTGTTGAAATGGTTATAATATATCCGTGTGAGAGGATATGTTATGTGAAAACAAAATGTTCATATAGAGTATGGAATGGTTGAAATGAAGTTGCAATAGACTTCGATAAGAACATGTTTGTGAATGGCGGATGTGTTTGAGAATTCGAATGGAAATAACCTGGCGGATGCAAAGTTTATGTATGGTTGATATATGACAATATTTGATTGAAATGTATGAGTTAAAGGTATGGTTTTGAGATTTAAGCTATCTGCGTCATTGAGCAAGCACAAGTGAAAGACGAAAGTTGGAACATGGCGTGTGGCGTTCTTGACGGGACTAAGCTCTTAATCAAAAGGAAATCATAGTGACGATAACTAGAGTCGAATTTTGAAATGCTGAGAAGTAAATGAAATGAATTAAATGTTAAAATGAATTTGATTATACAATGAGAATAAGAATTGAAATTTGTTTATAACGTTGTGTAGAATGTAAAATAATGAAAGATTATGAAATATGAGAAAAATGTTAAGTGTAAGATAATATATCGAATAAATTAATGATGTTCCAAATTGATGAGTAAAAGAAAACACAAGCTATAATCACGGATTTACAAGTCATATTTAAAATGTTAAGATTACAGTACACGAGGACGTGTAATTGTCAGAACGGCCGTGTCGGATCTTAAATTATGGTAGTCAGTGTAAAAGCATTAACTCAAATGCGTGTACCAAGTGACAATTCTCGTCTCTGCACTCTAACGGTTGTTTGTTAGTACGCTTTGTTCCGTCTATTCGCCAGATGGTCAGTGTAGTTCGATGCGAACATGAGAAAGAAAGTTGTGAGAGGTTAGAGGTTTGAGAGAGAGCTGCGTACTACGATTGTTGTGCGTGTATCCTTGAGCCACTGCGAGAGACAGAGACACAAGTATGCTCGTTGCAGCATTTTCGGGAGGACTTTTTCGGTATGCAAGAAGGCTGGCGCGCATTCTCAAATCGACTGTGGTGTGCTCAAGGATATTCGCCGTATAAAATCTGCGCAAAATATGGAAAATCAAATCCATAACCCGACATATACATCTATTAATAGCTCATAACAGTTAACAACAGGTAGTAATTAAAGTCCAAGCAGCTCAACCTCCATCATGAATCACGAAAACCAGATGAGTATTGTTATCAAAGAGTTTATTAAAATTATTCAAAATCTTAGACCTAACTCATACAAATAGTATACAAATAAAATAGAACTAGACAAGGAAGAACGCTATAGTCGAGTACCTCGACTAGCAGATACCCGTTACTAAGCTAAAAGGAACCAAAGGGAAATGGAGATATGCAAGCAGCAAAGCGAGATTAAAATACGCCACCTACCGGCGGTAAACAGATTTAAGCGTTATGGGCATTAGATTGGGCGTGGCAAATTTTTTTTGGATCAATCGATAGGTATCGACGAGACCAATACATTTCAGTTAAAATTTTTTATCTAGCATGAAAATTGTGGGCGTCACAGGTTTTCGCGGTTTGTGGGCGTTAAAGTGGGCGTGGCAAACTTTTTTTTGGGTCAATCGATAGGTATTGATGAGAACAATACATTTCAGTTAAAATTTTTATTCTAGCATCAAAACTGTAGGAGCCACAGTTTTGGGCGGTTTGTGGGCGTTAGAGTGGGCGCGGCACTGTGCCGAAACAAACTTGCGCTGCGTAAGAAGCTCAGGAATCTGCACGCCAAATCTCAGCGTTCATCCGGACGGACAGACAGACGGACAGACGGACATGGCTAGATCGACTCGGCTAGTGATCCTGATCAAGAATATATATACTTTGTGGGGTCGGAAACGCTTCCTTCTGCCTGTTACATACTTTCCGACGAATCTAGTATACCCTTTTACTCTACGAGTAACGGGTATAAATATGCGTTTGGAATGGAGGTTAACAACCCATATATTTCTTACAGAGGGAGGAGTCAGAAAATTAAATCTTTAAAATATATATAATATATGTAACAGAGAGTAGGCGAGCAGTTCTAATAAAGGCACACTGGATAACAGCAGCAGAAGGCGAACAGCAGAGTAACAGCAGCAGAAGGCGAACAGCAGAAGGAGCAGAAGAAGTAGAAGTAGCAGCCAAGCAGTAGAGTAAGCAAGAGGGAATTGAAGCAGCCGAACGTGTATGAAAAATCAGCAGAAAGCAGCAGCATTTATCCAGCAGTTTAATAAAAGCCAATTGTTCTATTCATTACCTGTGCACCCTTGGTCCAAGGAACTTGTGAGATGGTTCCGAGGACGCCTAGCTGGAGGCGACCAAGCGGGTCGCAGGTTGCGGATAGCGAACGGCCTATAAGGCCAGCTGTGAACAACCTACCTCCTTCCTATCCCACACAACATCTCCCCTCGGGCCGGACTAAGGTGTAAATCGGACCGTGCCGAGAGTCAGCCTGGCTGAGGGCCCGGGTTAAAAACTAGCTCAGTCTCTAACGGTGAGCTCAGGGAGATGGCGGCCCCCTGCTCTATTTATCGCCTTACCCGGGCATCGCGGATCTCTGCCCGGGTGGACCTTCCCTTTCTCCGCAACTCGTGGGAATCAAATATGAATGCCAACAAGAATAAAAATAACAAGGAAGAACGCTATAGTCGAGTACCTAGACTATCAGATACCCGTTACTCAGCTATATGGAGATATGCAAGCAGCAAGGCGAGATTAAAATGCGCCACCTACCGGCGGTATACAGATTTAAGCGTTATGGGCGTTAGAGTGGGCGTGGCAAATTTTTTTTTTGGATCAATCGATAGGTATCGACGAGACCAATACATTTCAGTTAAAATTTTTTATCTAGCATGAAAATTGTGGGCGTCACAGGTTTTCGCGGTTTGTGGGCGTTAAAGTGGGCGTGGCAAACTTTTTTTTTGGGTCAATCGATAGGTATTGATGAGAACAATACATTTCAGTTAAAATTTTTATTCTAGCATCAAAACTGTAGGAGCCACAGTTTTGGGCGGTTTGTGGGCGTTAGAGTGGGCGTGGCACTGTGCCGAAACAAACTTGCGCTGCGTAAGAAGCTCAGAAATCTGCACGCCAAATCTCAATAGCCTAGCTCCCATAGTTTCCGAGATCTCAGCGTTCAACCGGACGGACAGACAGACGGACAGACGGACATGGCTAGATCGACTCGGCTAGTGATCCTGATCAAGAATATATATACTTTGTGGGGTCGGAAACGCTTCCTTCTGCCTGTTACATACTTTCCGACGAATCTAGTATACCCTTTTACTCTACGAGTAACGGGTATAAAAACACAATGGAGCCGGGCACTCCTAAGAAACCCGTGACGGAGGAGAAGGTGGGTGCGACAGGATCTGCGAGCGTTGGCTCCGCCTGTGCTGGCACCAGCGCGGGGGCTATCCCAAAAGGGCCCCACCCCAAACTGGGGGTGATAGGTGGAAGACAGTCGGCCGCCAGCACCTCTGCAAAGTGCGCGCCGGCGCCAAAAACTGCTGGAGGTATGACTAAGACGGTCGCTCCAACCACCGAGCAAAATAAATTCACCTATGCGGAGAAGCGGACTGCCGCGCAGACACTCCGCTCACATAACAGGAGCAAGATTGCCAACCCCTCAGCTGAATGGCTGAAGAAGGTGGAATGGGCGAAGACGGTGCTCCCCAACTACGGGCAAGAGAAGCCTAATGCTGTAAGTGCACAGCCAAAGAGACAACGATCTCTAGAGTTGCCTGGACCTGCGGCAAAGAGATCTAGGGTCCAACAGAACCTGTCATTTGCGGAGATAGCGCGGACTGATTGGACTGGTTGACAAGGGAAACCCCGGAGGCCGGATCCCAAGAAACCAGTGGAAGGCGGTCGAGGAGCAGCTAGCGGTCATCTGCATGGCTTTGCTCCGGGACTTCCCCCAACCGACGCCATGTTGCAAGGACGCAGGCTGGTTCCAGGGCAGCATCAAGGTGGTGTCTTGCGACAGTCAGAGATCAGCTGACCTCTACAAGAAAGCGACGGAGAAGCTCGGAGAGGTGAATCCTGGGGCGAAAATCGTTGCACTAGATTGGTGCGACGTCCCCAGCAGACCACGAGCGAGGATATGGCTGCCGTCGTCTA
Source organism: Drosophila suzukii (assembly GCF_043229965.1). Taxonomy (NCBI): domain Eukaryota; kingdom Metazoa; phylum Arthropoda; class Insecta; order Diptera; family Drosophilidae; genus Drosophila; species Drosophila suzukii. The sequence goes on from NC_092085.1 coordinate 7,311,705, forward strand.
TCAAAGCACCGGAGGACATCCTCTTTATGTTGCAAAGATGCAACCCCAATTTGCCCACGCACGACTGGAAAGTCGTAAAGGTGGAACCTCACGAGGGGCCGATCAGCCAGGCCATCGTGGTACTGAATAAGGAGTCAGTATCCCCAATAGAGGCCGCTCACGGGGAGCTGAACTTCGGATTCAGTGCCATCCGCATCAAAGTCTATAAGGGTGACTCTAACTCGAAGGAGGACCCGACCGGCAACCCAGTCGAGCAGGTCATTCTGGAGATGATGAACCGGAAGATGGCTACTCAACCGACGCGTCGCTAAGCAGAGGGATGCAGGCGATGAATCCGGCGTACGAAGACGACGACCAAAAAGTGTTGAGGGAAAATTGTTAAATTTACTCCAATAAATATAATAATAAATTGACTTTTTAATTACATAGCATTTAATGTTAATCCAGTAAATAAAGGGTATCAATGAATAAATCCTGCCATAATAGCAAATACAGCTCCTATAGATAAAACATAACGAAAATGAGCTACTACAAAATAAGTGTCATGTAAAATAATATCGACTGATGAATTAGCAAACACTACTCCAGTTAAAAAAGGCAAAAAAGCCATCGGAACGAAATGGGGCATGTCCCCAAAAATCGTCAACTGGATACACACAGCGATAGTTAAGCCTATTCTGCTCTACGGAGTGTCAATATGGTGGCCCGCGCTAATGAAGCAGACAACCACAACAAACCTAAACAAGGTACAACGAATGGCATCCTTATGCATAAGCGGAGCCCTTCGCACCACCCCCAACGAGGCGCTAAATGCTATTCTGAACCTTCCAAGTCTGGACTTAACCGGCATGGAACGAGCTAAGATAGCTGCGGTTCGGATGAGGGACTTAGGGCAGTGGAAACCCCAAATATACGGTCATGCCAGGATTGAATACATCCACACCCCCTTTGAAGCATTGCTCCCAACCAGAGAAGACTGGGAACAAGGCCAGACGGGCCCTACAGAGGCAGTCAATTTCTACACTGGGCTCAAAATTAAATAATCAAGTCGGAGGAGGTATATACTCCGAACAACTTAATATCAGGAAATCCTTCAGACTTCCGGATCACTGTAGCGTCTTCCAGGCGGAAGTATTTGCCATAATTGAAGCTTTGATGCTTCTGAACGATGCAAACTGTCAGAATAAACTGATTAACATCTATAGTGATAGTCAGGCGGCTATCAGGTAGATTATCTCGACCAATACAAACTCCCACACCATATCAAACTGCCGCAAATCTCTGCACGAGATGGCTCTGCAGTTTAAAATTTACCTCCTTCTCTCTCCTTCCGGACAAGGAGAACATTGGTATGCCGATGGCCACCTGCAAGCTTAACATTAAAAACCAATATAAGAAACTTAAGAGCCTAGCATGGACACATGTTAAGCACTGTCGCATCTCTCGCCAGACATGGCCAATCATCGACGCGAAGAGAACTTCGGAACTATTAAGACTAAACCGTACCGAGTGCGGAATGGTAATACGAGTGTTAACAGGCCACTGGTTGGTTGGCACACACGCAATCAGATTGAGCGCGCCCCGAAACGATTTCTGCAGAAGCTGCAGGGACGAGGAGGAAGAGGAAACGGTGGAACACCTGGAACACCACATCTAGACTGTACCACTTAGGGAATCCCTTCATGAGCAGTCTATCTGAACTGGCGAACATAAGCCTAAAACGAATAATAAAATTCATTAAAGCAACCGGATGGGAATTATGCTAAGCCAGCTGCAATAAAGGCAGCAGATTTTCAAGAAAGGGGATACAGATCCACGCGGTACCACAATGGACCTTTTAAGGACTAAGTGTGTCAATGATTTGGCAGCCGCTCAAACCTAACCTAACCTAACCTACCTGTGCACCGCGAAATAATATTAATAAACAATATCCAATAACATCTTACATATATACTTATATATGAATTAAATGAAATATGTTTACAATAATAAAATAAATAAAATAATATTAAATGATCCTATAAAATTTGTTTCTGACTGAACAAGTGAATGGTTTAAGAATAATCCAACATCTAATTGTGAGAACTATCTTACATCTATCTATGGGAACCAAGCGAAAATATGCGTTTGGAACGAAGGTTAACAACCCATATATTTCTTACAGACGGAGGAGTCAGAAAATTAGTTATATAATAATATATATAATATATATTTAATAATGAATTAAATGAAACATGTTTACAATATTAAAATAAATAAAATAATATTAAATGATCTTACAAAATTTCTTTCTGACTGTAATTAAAACAAGGAAGAACGCTATAGTCGAGTACCTCGACTATCAGATACCCGTTACTCAGCTAAATAGAGATATGCAAGCAGCAAAGCGAGATTAAAATGCGCCACCTACCGGCGGTATACAGATTTAAGCGTTATGGGCGTTAGAGTGGGCGTGTCAAATTTTTTTTTGGATCAATCGATAGGTATTGACGAGACCAATACATTTCAGTAAAAATTTTTTATCTAGCATACAAATTGTGGGCGTCACAGGTTTTCGCGGTTTATGGGCGTTAGGGTGGGCGTGGCAAACTTTTTTTTGGGTCAATCGATAGGTATTGATGAGAACACAACATTTCAGTTAAAATTTTTATTCTAGCATCAAAACTCTAGGAGCCACAGTTTTGGGCGGTTTGTGGGCGTTAGAGTGGGCGTGGCACTCTACTGAAACAAACTTGCGCTGCGCAGGAATCTCAGGAATCTGCGTGCCTAATCCCAGTATTGTAACTCTCATAGTTTCCGAGATCTCAGCGTTCATACGGACAGACTGACAGACGGACAGACGGACATGGCTAGATCGACTGGGCTAGTGATCCTGACCAAGAATATATATACTTTATGGGGTCGGAAACGCTTCCTTCTGCCTGTTACATACGTTCCGACGAATCTAGTATACCCTTTTACTCTACGAGTAACAGGTATAATTACTCTAATTAATAATACATTTTTAATATAAGTTAATATTAATGGGGCAATTTTTTGTCAACTTATTAGCATTAAGGCGTTTATTCATGTTAATCCTTCTATTATATTAGGAAATCAAAAATGAAATGGAGCGGCCCCACTATTATTTTTCAATATTAATAAAATTGAAGAAAATAACAATACAGTTGATGCTAAAGCTTGAGTTAAAAAATATTTTAAAGAGGCTTCTGTTGATATTAAATTGTTATTGTCTCTTAATAGGGGGATAAAAGACAAACAATTAATTTATAAACCTATTCAAGGTCATAACCAAGAATTACATGTAACTGTAATTAATGTTCCAATAATTATAATTGTAATAAATAAAATTTTTGATGAATTATTAAAATTAAAAAGAAAAGGGTTATAACCTTTATAATTTACACGCGGTAGTCAGCCAAATCGAAAAGTCACTCAATCACAAGGAATACGCACTTGCTGCATTTCTTTACATAGAGGGCGCTTTCAACAATGTTCTCCCTACAGCCATAACCGAATCCCTCACCGACCTGGGTGTTGAGATCCAAATCGTGGAGTTAATCTAACCTCCACCTTAGGAATCTCAACACAAACAAGGTTTGTGAACAGGGGAACCCCTCAGGGTGGTGTACTCTCCCCCTGCTATGGAACATCGCAGTAAATAAGCTGTTGTGCTACATGGAAGGGGGTGGATGCAAGGTTGTGAGGAAAAAAAAGGTTGTCAGGAAAATTTCCTCAGACACTATGCGATCTAATGACCGCCAAACTTAAAATACTCTGTGGCTGGACAACAGAAAGAGGTCTAGGGGTAAACCCCTCGAAAACGGAACTGGTGCTGTTTACAAACAGATACAAGATTCCTCAACTAAACCCACCAATATTAAATAACTGATCTCTCTCCTTCAGTGACAACGCCAGGTATTTGGGGTTAGTATTAGATAAGCGTCTGACATGGAGACTAAACATCCAAGAGAGAACGAGGAAAGCAACAATTGCCCTCTACTCCTGCAAAAAGGCCATCGGAACGAAATGGGGCATATCCCCAAAAATCGTCAACTGGATACACACAGCGATAGTTAAGCCTATTCTTCTCTACGGAGAGTCAATATGGTGGCCCGCGCTAATGAAGCAGACAACCACAACAAACCTAAACAAGGAAGAACGCTATAGTCGAGTACCTCGACTATCAGATACCCGTTACTCAAAGGGGAATGGCGATATGCAAGCAGCAAAGCGAGATTAAAATGCGCCACCTACCGGCGGTAGACAGATTTAAGCGTTATGGGCGTTAGAGTGGGCGTGGCAAATTTGTTTTTGGATCAATCGATAGGTATTGACGACACCAACACATTTCAGTTAAAATTTGTTATCTAGCATGCAAATTGTGGGCGTCACAGGTTTTCGCGGCTTGTGGGCGTTTAAGTGGGCGTGGCAAACTTTTTTTTAGGTCAATCGATAGGTATTGATGAGAACAATACATTTCAGTTAAAATTTTATATCTAGCATCAAAACTGTAGGAGTTACAGTTTTGGGCGTTTTGTGGGCGTTAGAGTGGGCGTGGCAGTCTACTGAAACAAACTTGCGCTGCGTAAGAAGCTCAGAAATCTGTACGCCAAATCTCAATAGCCTAGCTCTCATAGTTTCCGAGATCTCAGCGTTCATCCGGACAGACAGACGGACATGGCTAGATCGACTCGGCTAGTGATCCTGATCAAGAATATATATACTTTATGGGGTCGGAAACGCTTCCTTCTGCCTGTTACATACTTTCCGACGAATCTAGTATACCCTTTTACTCTACGAGTAACGGGTATAACAAGGTACAACGAATGGCATCCTTATGCATAAGCGGAGCCCTTCGCACCACCCCCAACGAGGCGCTAAATGCTATTCTGTACCTTCCAAGTCTGGTCTTAGCCGGCATGGAACGAGCTAAGATAGCTGCGGTTCGGATGAGGGACTTAGGGCAGTGGAAACCCAAATATACGGTCATGCCAGGATACTCCAGCAAGACACAACGATCCCACCCAGTACAGATCTTTGCAAACCTATTGAATACATCCACACCCCCTTTGAAGCAGTGCTCCCAACCAGAGAAGACTGGGAACAAGGCCAGCCGGGCCCTACAGAGGCAGTCAATTTCTACACTGACGGCTCAAAATTAAATAATCAAGTCGGAGGAGGTATATACTCCGAACAACTTAATATCAGGAAATCCTTCAGACTTCCGGATCACTGTAGCGTCTTCCAGGCGGAAGTATTTGCCATAATTGAAGCTTTGATGCTTCTGAACGATGCAAACTGTCAGAATAAACTGATTAACATCTATAGTGATAGTCAGGCGGCTATCAGGTCGATTATCTCGACCAATACAAACTCCCACACCATATCAAACTGCCGCAAATCTCTGCACGAGATGGCTCTGCAGTTTAAAATTTACCTGATATGGGTCCCGGGTCACCGGAACATTACAGGCAATTGTATTGCAGATGAGCTGGCCAGGCATGGCACTACCGTTCCTCTCCTACCGGACAAGGAGAACATTGGTATGTCGATGGCCACCTGCAAGCTTAACATTAAAAACCAATATAAGAAACTTGCGAGCCTAGCATGGACACATGTTAAGCACTGTCGCATCTCTCGCCAGACATGGCCAATCATAGACGCGAAGAGAACTTCGGAACTATTAAGACTAAACCGTACCGAGTGCGGAATGGTAATACGAGTGTTAACAGGCCACTGGTTGGTTGGCACCCACGCAAGCAGATTGGGCGCGCCCCGAAACGATTTCTGCAGAAGCTGCAGGGACGAGGAGGAAGAGGAAACGGTGAAACACCTGTTCTGTTCCTGCCCGGCCCTGAGCAGATCTAGACTTTACCACTTAGGGAATCCCTTCATGAGCAGTCTATCTGAACTGGCGAACATAAGCCTAAAACGAATAATAAAATTCATTAAAGCAACCGGATGGGAATTATGCTAAGCCAGCTGCAATAAAGGCAGCAGATTTTTAAGAAAGGGGATACATATCCACGCGGTACCACAATGGACCTTTTAAGGACTAAGTGTGTCAATGATTTGGCAGCCGCTCTAACCTAACCTAGCCTAACCTACCCGTGCACCGCGAAATAATATTAATAAACAATATCCAATAACATCTTACATATAAGTTAACTAAGTAGCTAACCGGAAGGAGGCGATGACCGAATGTCCGAAGCCCAGCTGCGGCCATATGCCGCGTCAGCGGCTCGTGCTCGTGCATAGCCGGCAAACACAGCATATTTGCGTGGCCGCTATGAGTTTCATTTTTGTCAACTTTAAGTTTAGTTCGCTTCAAGCTCTATACGAATAAAGAACACAAGTTCTATAGCATTGCAAAACTCCGGCAACCGCCGTTAAATATCTCTTATTATTTTGCACTGACTGAGTCTCTAGGCCAGCAGGCGAAGGGGGCAGTTACCTCCCAACGTAAGTCATCCTAATCAGCAACTGTGAAGGTACAGCCATCCGGCTCTGACTCCAGCGAGGGATCCCCGATCTCCACATACGAGAACCAGGTCAAGGCCCCCTCCTCCCCCGCACTACCGAGCGGGCTTCAGCAGGTGCGACCAGCAGCAACCATATTCCTCCCGCGTTTACGGGAGGTTATTACAAGCAGCAGCTTCCAGCGGCTCATCCTCACGCGTGGGTGCTAACGCATCCCCCCGCACCTACGGGAGGCAACCACAAGCTACTGGCCGCCACTCAACTATAACAGGCGCTCCCAAAAGCGATCGCTTCCTCCGCGCCTACAAGCGAGCTCAGCGATGAAGACCACCCTTGACAGTAAAGAAGAGGACCACCCTTGGCCACACACACATATCGCGTATTGTTTCTCCCGCACATACGTGTGGGCTCATCGAAGAAGACCACCCTTGACAGTGCGGCCATCGAGGACCACCTCAGGCCGCGCCCCTCAACTAGATTAATTGGCGCTCAACAATAAAAACCCAACGGTTTCGCTTAGAGATTTTTACATTCTTGGAAAAAAATTTTATCTTTGAGGAAGAAACCACAGTAAGTAAAATGTAAGTGCACCCCTCATTTAAATATGTTCTAACCAGTCTGCAAAGTAGAACTAGTTAATAAAGAATACTTCGAGAGTAAAACGGCTCCGATCCCGATAAAATTCGGGATTTGATAAACGAAAATAAAATATATAAATATATTACGTTAAATTCATTCATTTTTCTGATTTGAAAAATTTTGACTATGGGTCGAGGCTGTGTGTCAGTCTTATATACCCTATATCTCTTATAATTTACAATATTATAATTTTAAAACATTTACCACTACACTAATTTTTATGCAAGGGCACAGGTATCTACTACCCTTAAAATTAACTAGGTGAAATATATAGTGAGGAAATACGAGCTCTCATTTTGGCGGCTCTGTGTCCCCGTTTTCTAAACCTTTTGTGTGCGTATATGAGCTCGCCATTTTCTAAGTATAGAAGCGTCAAGCAGTACGCTAGCGATTCAGGGTCAGATAGTGAAGAACTCCTTCGAGCTTCCACTCCGAAAAACACGCGTTGAAACCCCCCAGCGGGCGAAAGGGTAGACCTCATGGATCCTGAACAACTTAGAGGAGTAGTGCAGGCGGCTATTGACAACGCCCTGGCCGGGCAGGCCGCCGCAAATTTACAAAAAGAACGGGAGCTCAGACAAGTAATCGATGCACTGACCAGCCAAGTGGCAGAATTGCGCGCTGCGCCCACGACGTCCCGAAGTTCGGCCCCAACGCCAGAAATTAAGGTTTATGCAGCCATAGAAATTATAGACACAGTTCAATGCAGCGAGCCTCTGGACGCTGTCAAGTGCCTACCCGAAATTGCGGGGGCACAGAAGTCATATGTTTCGTGGAGGCAAGCCGCCACCGCTGCCTACCACATATTTAGACGGTACAATGGTAGTTCACGCCATTATCAGGCAGTGATTATAATAAGAAGTAAAATAAGAGGCACTGCTGATGCGGTGTTGTCCTCCTTTGGCACAATTTTAAATTTTGACCCGATCATAGACCGTTTGGATTTCACTTACAGTGACAAACGGCAGATCCACGTCATTGAACAGGAGATGGGCACCCTCAGACAGGGAAGCCTCACACTCCTGCAATATTACGATGAGGTTGAGAAAAAACTCACCTTACTCACAAATAAAGCCACGATGTCGTACGAGACATCGGCGGCAAGAATTTTGTGTGATAAATTCCGGGACGATGCGCTCCGCGTATTTATTTCGGGCCTAAGACGCAGCCTATCTGATGTCCTCTTCTCGGCAAAGCCGAAGGACATGCCAACTGCGTTGGCATTAGCGCAAGAAGTGGAATCAAACCACGAGAGGTACACGTTCGCAACATCGTTTGCAAAGAGTCTAGAGGATAGGATGCGCCAGCAGGATAGAAATTTTTCCCAAACAGACCCCCAGTTGGGTATTAATAAAAATCCCTATTATACCAAACAAGTTAAAGCGCAGGTACATTCTGACCTGCGCAATAACAAATTGCAGAGTAGACCGGAGCCGATGGAAGTCGACCCCTCTGCAAAGGTTTTCATTCCTGCCCAAGCTCCACCCTATCAGAATAGGAGACCGGCAACGTCCGAGCGCACAGGCGCCCTTAGAAAACAGCAGAGGGTAAACCACGTCACCCAAAGCTCAGATCAGGAAGGGAAATCTTACGCCAACGCTGCGTCCAGCGCAATAGCAGAGATCAACGATGATGCTATTTCCGAATACGATTCAGACGTAGTCCATTTTTTAGGGGAAAATCCCTGCTGCCCGTCATCAGACGAAGAGTACGGGGATAAATATGAAACTGCTTATTGACACGGGCGCCTCGAAAAATTTCATACGACCGTTCGAAGGATTGAAATGCGTCCCGGTAGAAAACCCCTTCGAAATTCACTCAATTCACGGCAACACCACGATCACGAAGAAATGCTTCGTGTCACTTTTTGATTTGAAGGCCACCTTCTTCATCTTACCCGACTTATCTTCTTTTGATGCAATCGTAGGCCTCGACCTTCTTAAACAGGCGGGAGCATCACTTTGCCTGGCCTCTGGTCACATCAAATGGGGCAACAAAGAGGAGAAAATTAATTTTCACTCGTGCCCTGATGTGAATTTCACCGAAGTGGATTGCTCAGATGCGCCACCTTTGGTCAGAAAGACATTTTTAACAATGCTCCGCGACAGAAAAAAGGCTTTGCGGACCCCAATGAGGCTTTACCTTACAACACATCGGTGGTAGCCACCATCAGAACTGTTGATGAGGAGCCCATTTATGCCAAACTCTACCCATACCCAATGGGCGCAGCCGATTTCGTTAATGGCGAGATTCAAGAGCTGCTAAAAAATGGCATAATCCAGAAGTCGAGATCCCGCTACAATAACCCGATATGGGTTGTAGACAAAAAGGGCACCGACGAAACGGGCGCCCGTAAAATGCGATTCGTATTGGACTTTCGCAAATTGAACGAGAGGACAATACCTGCTCGCTATACCATGCCAAATATCTCTATGATACTAGGGAATTTAGGCAGAGCGAAATACTTCACTACGCTCGATTTAAAATCTGGCTACCACCAAATAACGCTGGCAGAACGCGACCGTGAAAAGACTTCCTTTTCCGTAAATGGAGGAAAGTACGAGTTTCGCAGAATGCCATTTGGACTAAAAAATGCTGCCACCATTTTCTAAAGAACTATAGACGACATACTGCGAGAGCAGATAGGCAAATTTTGTTATGTTTATGTCGATGACGTTATCGTCTTCTCAGAAGACGAAAACTCTCACATCCAGCACGTAGATTGGGTTCTCAAAAGCCTTTACGATGCTAATATGAGGGTATCAACTGAAAAATCGAAATTATTCAAAAAAAGCGTTAGCTTCTTGGGTTTTATAGTCACCAGCAACGGGGCTACTACTGACCCAGAAAAAACCATGGCCATTCAGGAATTCCCTGAGCCCAAAAACGTGTTCGAAGTTAGATCATTCCTTGGCCTGGCCAGCTACTATAGATGCTTTATTAAAGATTTTGCGTCCATTGCTCGGCCCATTTCAGACATCCTGAAAGGGGAATTCGGTAGTGTCAGCAGACACAGGTCGAAAAATATCCAGGTGCAGTTCAACGAGCCGCAACGGCTAGCTTTTCACAAGCTGCGAAACATTCTAGCTTCCGAGGAGGTCATCCTCAGGTATCCCAACTATTAAAAAGCATTTGATCTAACGACAGATGCCTCAGCTTATGGCATTGGCGCAGTCCTATCCCAAGAGGGACGGCCCATTACCATGATCTCGAGAACCCTAAAGGACAGAGAGATCAATTATGCCACCAATGAAAGGGAGCTGTTAGCAATAGTTTGGGCATTGGCCAAATTACGTCACTATCTATATGCAGTGAAAGATATCAACATCCTTACTGACCATCAACCACTGACCTTTGCGGTATCGGAATCCAATCCGAATGCAAAGATCAAACGGTGAAAAGCTCGCATTGACGAGTCCGGCGCCAAAATTTTTTACAAGCCCGGCAAGGAAAACCTCGTTGCGGATGCCCTCTCAAGACAGCAACTTAACGTTCTGGGAGAGGAAGAAGCTTTTTCAAGTGCGGCCACGATTCACAGTGAGCTGTCACTGACCCACACAATTGAGGCAACGGATAAGCCCTTGAATTGCTTCCAAAACCAGATAACTCTGGAGGAAGCTCGCTTTTCGCAAAAACGCAGCTTTGTCCTCTTTGGAAACAAGAGACGGCATGCGCTCAGCTTCTCCTGCAAAGAGTCATTACTCAATGATCTCGCAGATTTCATTGTTCCTAAGGGCGTAAACGCCATCCATTGCGATTTGCACACACTCGCAATGATACAGGTCCAACTGGTACGCCAATTTCCAGCCACAAAATTTTGGTATTGTAAAAATCGTGTAACGGACATTTTTGCAGTCCCGGAGAGACGAGAAATTCTGTCCACTGAACACAACAGGGCTCACAGGTCGGCCCAAGAAAATGTAAAGCAGGTACTCTCCGAGTACTACTTCCCGAAAATGGCCAAGCTAGCTAGCGAAATCGTCGCTAACTGCAAAACATGTGCTAAAGCTAAATATGACAGGCATCCCAAAAAGCAGGAGCTTGGGGAAACACCAATCCCGTCTCAGGTTGGGGAAATATTACACATAGACATCTTCTCAACGGATAAAAAAATATTTTCTTACAAAACAAATTCTCAAAATTTGCGATGGTCCAGCCAATCCCCTCTAGAACCATAGAGGACATTAAACCAGCACTGCTACAACTCTTGAATGTTTTCCCGAAAGCCAAGGTCATATATTGTGACAACGAACCATCGTTGAATTCGCACACCATTTTGTCCATGCTGGAAACCCTTTTCGGCGTGAGCATCTCGAATGCACCGCCCCTTCACAGTGTCTCAAACGGACAAGTGGAACGTTTCCACAGCACTCTAATAGAGCTTGCTAGATGCCTTAAAATTGATAAAGGCATCAGTGACACCGTCGAGCTAATCTTGCTGGCCACAGCCAGATACAATAAATCTATGCATTCGGTCATCGACAAGAGGCCAGCCGACTTAATTCAAACACAGTCGGATCAACCACAGTATGAAATTCAGGATAAGATAAAAATCGCCCAGGACAAGCTCAGGAACAGGGAAAATGCTGCCCGACAGAACAGGGTGTTCAAAGTTGGTGAAAAAGTCCTTGTAAAATCCAACAGGCGGCTAGGCAACAAACTCTAACCATTGTGTGAAGAGAAGATTGTGGAGGCTTGTGGACATGGGAGCACAGTCCTCATCAAGGGGAGGGTGGTCCACAAGGACAACATTAAATAAAAAAAAAGTAGTTTACCTTTTTGCCACTTGGCACAAATTTTACTAGCTTTAAGCATAGCTGATAAAATATTTTTTTAAGGTTAAGTTAATTTCCGTTGGTGGTGGGCAACCTTGTCATGAACAAAAACATAGCTCCAAATTCATTCCACAGGTCCAAAATCATCCCAATCCTCTTCTCCTTAACCATGGTGTCGGCGCACATCACCGACTGTTCACAAGCCAAGTACATCCCCATTATTGACGGTCGAATACTAGTGTGGGAGGAATTCGCATTCGTTAGACATTCAGGGAACCTTTCAGAGTACAGGCGCGTAGTAGAAGAAACCGAAAATATGCGCGATATGTTTCCCCAGTCACACATGAAAAAACTTTTGGACGTGGACACAGCTCACCTTCACGACCTGCTCGAATCGTTAGGCGTGCACCACAGGGTAGCCAAGAGTTTAGACTTTTTAGGATCAATGTTAAAAGTCGTAGCAGGAACTCCGGACGCCGGGGATTTAGAAAGAATTAAATTCACTGAATCAATTCAAACAATAGACAAATAGAAACAAATACAAGAATTCAAAGTCAAATTAATGAATTAACGTCAACCGTAAATCAAATCCTGAACGTGGCAAAGAGTTCACAAGTGGACACTGGCCATCTATATGAAACATTGCTCTCCAGAAACCGAATGTTAACAATGGAACTTCAAAATTTAATGATGGCAATCTCGCTTGCTAAAGTAAACATAGTCAGCCCAAACATATTAGATCACGCAGACCTAGAAAGTATTTGGATGGAGGAGCCCACCGACACTCCTATAAAAGATATTTTGTCCGTAGCGTCCGTGAAAATTCTCCAGTCTGTTAACATATTGCACTTCATTATTAAATTCCCAAAAATTAAATTAGCATGTAAGAAGATTACAATGTTCCCGGTAGCACATAATAATGTGATGCTAAGGTTAGTGGATAATATAATAGCAGAATGCAATGGGGAAATGTATGCGATCCAGAATTGCTCCACAACACCAGGAGTCACTTTCTGCCGACTATCAGCGAAGACCACATGCGCCCGAGAACTCCATGCAGGTGGAGTTGCTCACTGCGAGACCCAACCAAGCGATTTACATCCGATCACTTATGTCAATGAGAGAATTATGATCATCAATGATCAATCAGCGCAGGTACGAGTAGACAACGGAACAAGCGTCTGGATACACGGGACGCATCTCGTCACCTTTAGTGAGCGCGTCACAGTAAACGAAACCCTGGATTTGAACCAAAACTCCGCCCAGAAGAGGACTCCGGGGGTGGCAAGCTCACCCTCACTGAACATCACCATCAGTCAAAATACTCTGAGCCTCCCCTACCTTCACCGCTTGAGTGAACGTAACCTTGAAAACATTCAGAAGTTCGGAAATAAAATCAACACCAATCAGACACACATGGTAGCGCTAATTACAGGAGTAATACGTTGCGCATTGATTTGTGTCGGCCCAACCTACATGCGACTCACCGGTGCCAGAAGATCTGCGGTAAAACTAAGAAGGGTGATCGCTGAAATAGGGTGGGCCGAGGGCGGCCTCAATCTTGAGGGGGGAGTAGTTAACTAAGTAGCTAACCGGACGGAGGCGATGACCGAATGTCCGAGGCCCAGCTGTGGCAAAACCGCTGACGCGGCATTTGGCCGGATGCTCGTGCATAGCCGGCAAACACAGCATATTTGCGTGGCAGCTATGAGTTTCATTTTTGTCAACTTTAAGTTTAGTTCTCTTCAAGCTCTATACGAATAAAGAACACAAGTTCTATAGCATTGCAAAACTCCGGCAACCGCCGTTAAATATCTCTTATTATTTTGCACTGACTGAGTCTCTAGGCCAGCAGGCGAAGGGGGCAGTTACCTCCCAACGTAAGTCATCCTAATCAGCAACTGTGAAGGTACAGCCATCCGGCTCTGACTCCAGCGAGGGATCCCCGATCTCCACATACGAGAACCAGGTCAAGGCCCCCTCCTCCCCCGCACTACCGTGCGGGCTTCAGCAGGTGCGACCAGCAGCAACCATATTCCTCCCGCGTTTACGGGAGGCTATTACAAGCAGCAGCTTCCAGCGGCTCATCCTCACGCGTGGGTGCTAACGCATCCCCCCGCACCTACGGGAGGCAACCACAAGCTATTGGCCGCCACTCAACTATAACAGGCGCTCCCAGAAGCGATCGCTTCCTCCGCGCCTACAAGCGAGCTCATCGAAGAATACCACCCTTGACAGTAAAGAAGAGGACCACCCTTGGCCACACACACATATCGCGTATTGTTTCTCCCGCACATCGAAGAAGACCACCCTTGACAGTGCGGCCATCGAGGACCACCTCAGGCCGCGCCCATCAACTAGATTAATTTATATACTTATTTATGAATTAAATGAAATATGTTTAGAATAATAATATTGTTATTGTTGTTTTATGTTCCCAATAATTGCGCAGAAAGAACTATGTTTTATGTTTTATGTTTTATTTCACCGCAACACCAGCACCACAACTTAACTCAAGAAGATGTCACAAGAAGAGAGAAAGAAGAACGATCAGTGTGACCAAAGGCTACGCTTTCATTAATGCCTAGAATGTATAATAGCAAAATGGTATTTCTGTATAGGAATAGGGGTATTCCAACACGCCCCCTCAGAAATAACATCTATAAAATTATATCCTTATATTCATATTATATTATTATATTCATTTGTAATTGTTATGTACTTAGTGTGGGTGGTGTGCATTCTGGGAATAGATATGTGATCCAGCATTTGCTGCAAGGATACGGGGAAAACCCAGAAAAACCCGAATAGATAGAATATCCCAGTTCCGCCACTGGTTGCAAAAGTAGCAAAGGCAGCAGCCGGAAGTCTTGGAAATGGCAAAGTGGAAGGCTGGGAGCGAACACGTTCGATTTAATACAAATGTGCTTCGGTGTGGGAGGAGTTCAAAAAGCAAGGGTGCCCTAGCTCTGGGTGGGATTTATGTCGAGCGACGTTTTAGTCTTTTTAGTCTTCGTCGCCAGCAACAGCTGTTCCACAGACTCAGTACTTTCGACTCTATATAGTGCCTGTTTAGATAGGGGTACTTCTGCTTAAGCAGCTGCACTCTTACATATACATATGTTAACATAGAATTACATTTTTAAATTTTAGTAACTTAAAGCTTATACAAAAAAAAACGAACGAAAGTATTTCAATGAGATCAATAAAATTCAAATCAAAAAAAAAATAAAAAAACTTCAGCATCAGCAAACAGTGGATCAGCCATCTTGCAGTAATCCCAAATCATGTCGTATTTCCAAGAATTTTGCGGCAGGCAATGGCTTTGTGAAGATATCAGCAAGTTGATTCTCTGTGGAAATATACTCAAGACAAATGGTGTTACTTTCAATTTGTTCTCTGGCAAAATGATATTTGATATCAATATGTTTGGCTCGTTTATGACATGAGGGATTATTTGCTATACTGATACAGCCTTGGTTATCTACGTAAATTTTAATTGGATTTTCGATTTTGATATTAACACTACTAAGAAGAGATTTTAGCCACAACGCTTCTCTTACAGCTTCAAATAATGCCATGTACTCAGCTTCAGTTGATGAGGCTGCTACTGAGTTCTGCCTCTTTGTGTTCCAACAAATTAAATTTAAATCGAACATTTTAAATAAATACCCTGTGGTACTTTTTCTATCAATTTCCTTTCCTCCCCAATCAGAATCTACATATCCAATTAATGTATTTTTAAACTCAGCACTTCTTTTAAAAATAATTTTCATTTCAATAGTTCCCTCGGAACTATTTTTGGAATTATTTTTGCTACTATATCTACTCAAGATATTTACTGCAGTAGTTAAGTCTGGACGTGTACATAGCATTATGTACATTAAACATCCTATGAGATTACGACATGGAGCATTGCAGTTTTCATCTGAATTAAGAAACTCGTAATTTAGTTTGTTTGGTAAGGGAGTACTAACTGCATTGTAATGTTGTATTTATTTAAAATTATTTTAACATATTTAGCTTGGATCAAAAAAATTTGAGATTCATGCATTTGAATTCTAATACCAATAAAATGTTTTATTTCTTTTAGGTCTGTCATTCTAAACTTTTTCATTAAATAATTTTTCAATTTATCCATTGTTATCATATTCCCCGTTGCTATCACCACGTCATAAACATTTAACAGTACATAAATATTTTCCTTAATATCACCTTTATCAAGGATATATATACAGCGATCTACGGAAGAGTTTACAAACTCACAGTCTTTCAATGCTTGCTCAAAAACTTCAAACCAGCATCTAGCGGCTTGTTTGAGTCCGTAAATTGCCTTATTCAATCTACATACATTGTCACCTTTGCACTGTATACCTTGAGGAAGTCTCATATATATTTCCTCTTTTAACGTGCCATTTAAGAATGCCGTTTTTACATCCATTTGATGGACTTTCAAGTTATATTGTACTGCCAATGATAATATAAATCGAAAACTGGAAATTCTAGCTACAGGAGCAAAAGTCTCTTCATAATCGACTTGGTACTTTTGAGTAAATCCTCGTGCAACCAGTCTAGCTTTATATCTAGTAGGACTTCCTAGTTCGTTATATTTAACGGAAAACACCCATTTGCTATCTACTATGTTTTTATATTTAGGTTTTTCTGTGATTGTCCAGGTATTATTTAGTTCATGAGCACTCAACTCTGTTTTTATGGCTTCCTCCCAAAACAATTTATCATTCCTATACTGAATTTCATCGTATGTATTTGGAACATCGTTGAAGATAGTGTGAGCATTTAATACAAATTTATTTAAACTATTATCATCTTCATAATATGATATCTGGGGCTTTGTTTTTAATCTCTCACTTCTTCTACTCGTTACTTCAATACCATCAGTTCCAATTGGATTCTTAATAGATCCATTATCTTCTAAGTCTTCTGCTGTTTCATGTTCCCTACTCTCATTCAGGTTGTCTGATCCCTTACTTTCATTCAGGAGATCATCTCGCTTTCTTTTCTTACTCTCATTCAGAAAATGTGCATCCGTTTCCTTACTATCATTCGGGATTTGTGTGTTGTCGTATTCCCTACTTTCTTTCGGGAATTTTGTTTCTTTAATTTCCTTACTTTCATTCGGGAAATTTTTATTTGTACTTTCCTTACTATCTTTCAGGAATGTTGTTTCAAATTTAACAGCTCTAGAATTCACCATATTGGTTTCATCGACAACCACATCTCTTGCAACGAGAAATTTTTCATTAACAGCATCCCACAGTTTAAGACCATTTGCTTCGTAGCCTACTAAAATAGCTTTGTATGATTTATCATCAAACTTTCCCTTTTTGATTTTATTGTGCACATATACAGTTGCACCAAACACTCTCAAATGTTTTAAATCGGGCATTTTACTGTGCCACATCTCATAAGGGGTCATCACGCTATTAACTATTGCTCTACTTGGAATTCGATTAATTAAGTAAGTTGCAGTTAACACTGCTTCACCCCAAAAACTTTTGTCAAGTTGTGCACCACTTATCATGGCACGAGCTTTTTCTGTGATGGTTTTAATCATTCTTTCAGAAACACCATTTAACTGTGGTTTGTGTGGCACTGTTAAATGATAAGTAATACCCTTCTTAACACAAAACTGGCGCATCTCATTTGAGAGATATTCTCTCCCATTGTCAATGTACAAATTAACAATTTTCAAATTAAAATGAGCTTCACCTTTTGCTACAAAATCTTTAAACATATTAAATACGTCAGATTTGTGTTTTATTAAGTAAGTTACACAATAGTGTGTAAACTGATCAACAAAGATCACAAAGTAATTTTTATCATTTAGTGTAACGGGAGTAATTGGTCCACAAACATCTGAGTGCACAACAAACAGAGGTCTTTTAATATGGGTTCTATTTTTAAATTGTTTAAACGGTAACCTTCCTTGTTTACCATTTAAACATGGTTCGCAAATTTCATTTGATAGCTCTAAATTATTTAAAAGACTGTTATCACTAAACATATTATGTCGTTTTATTTCTAATAACTTTCCATTGCTTATAAGACCAAGCCACTCATGCCATAATCGAAAATTATTTTTATGTTTCGCTTCTATATTATATGCTTGAAATTGAACAATATCTGTTATTATTTTGCACTGACTGAGTCTCTAGGCCAGCAGGCGAAGGGGGCAGTTACCTCCCAACGTAAGTCATCCTAATCAGCAACTGTGAAGGTACAGCCATCCGGCTCTGACTCCAGCGAGGGATCCCCGATCTCCACATACGAGAACCAGGTCAAGGCCCCCTCCTCCCCCGCACTACCGTGCGGGCTTCAGCAGGTGCGACCAGCAGCAACCATATTCCTCCCGCGTTTACGGGAGGCTATTACAAGCAGCAGCTTCCACCGGCTCATCCTCACGCGTGGGTGCTAACGCATCCCCCCGCACCTACGGGAGGCAACCACAAGCTATTGGCCGCCACTCAACTATAACAGGCGCTCCCAGAAGCGATCGCTTCCTCCGCGCCTACAAGCGAGCTCATCGAAGAATACCACCCTTGACAGTAAAGAAGAGGACCACCCTTGGCCACACACACATATCGCGTATTGTTTCTCCCGCACATCGAAGAAGACCACCCTTGACAGTGCGGCCATCGAGGACCACCTCAGGCCGCGCCCATCAACTAGATTAATTTATATACTTATTTATGAATTAAATGAAATATGTTTAGAATAATAATATTGTTATTGTTGTTTTATGTTCCCAATAATTGCGCAGAAAGAACTATGTTTTATGTTTTATGTTTTATTTCACCGCAACACCAGCACCACAACTTAACTCAAGAAGATGTCACAAGAAGAGAGAAAGAAGAACGATCAGTGTGACCAAAGGCTACGCTTTCATTAATGCCTAGAATGTATAATAGCAAAATGGTATTTCTGTATAGGAATAGGGGTATTCCAACACGCCCCCTCAGAAATAACATCTATAAAATTATATCCTTATATTCATATTATATTATTATATTCATTTGTAATTGTTATGTACTTAGTGTGGGTGGTGTGCATTCTGGGAATAGATATGTGATCCAGCATTTGCTGCAAGGATACGGGGAAAACCCAGAAAAACCCGAATAGATAGAATATCCCAGTTCCGCCACTGGTTGCAAAAGTAGCAAAGGCAGCAGCCGGAAGTCTTGGAAATGGCAAAGTGGAAGGCTGGGAGCGAACACGTTCGATTTAATACAAATGTGCTTCGGTGTGGGAGGAGTTCAAAAAGCAAGGGTGCCCTAGCTCTGGGTGGGATTTATGTCGAGCGACGTTTTAGTCTTTTTAGTCTTCGTCGCCAGCAACAGCTGTTCCACAGACTCAGTACTTTCGACTCTATATAGTGCCTGTTTAGATAGGGGTACTTCTGCTTAAGCAGCTGCACTCTTACATATACATATGTTAACATAGAATTACATTTTTAAATTTTAGTAACTTAAAGCTTATACAAAAAAAACGAACGAAAGTATTTCAATGAGATCAATAAAATTCAAATCAAAAAAAAAATAAAAAAACTTCAGCATCAGCAAACAGTGGATCAGCCATCTTGCAGTAATCCCAAATCATGTCGTATTTCCAAGAATTTTGCGGCAGGCAATGGCTTTGTGAAGATATCAGCAAGTTGATTCTCTGTGGAAATATACTCAAGACAAATGGTGTTACTTTCAATTTGTTCTCTGGCAAAATGATATTTGATATCAATATGTTTGGCTCGTTTATGACATGAGGGATTATTTGCTATACTGATACAGCCTTGGTTATCTACGTAAATTTTAATTGGATTTTCGATTTTGATATTAACACTACTAAGAAGAGATTTTAGCCACAACGCTTCTCTTACAGCTTCAAATAATGCCATGTACTCAGCTTCAGTTGATGAGGCTGCTACTGAGTTCTGCCTCTTTGTGTTCCAACAAATTAAATTTAAATCGAACATTTTAAATAAATACCCTGTGGTACTTTTTCTATCAATTTCCTTTCCTCCCCAATCAGAATCTACATATCCAATTAATGTATTTTTAAACTCAGCACTTCTTTTAAAAATAATTTTCATTTCAATAGTTCCCTCGGAACTATTTTTGGAATTATTTTTGCTACTATATCTACTCAAGATATTTACTGCAGTAGTTAAGTCTGGACGTGTACATAGCATTATGTACATTAAACATCCTATGAGATTACGACATGGAGCATTGCAGTTTTCATCTGAATTAAGAAACTCGTAATTTAGTTTGTTTGGTAAGGGAGTACTAACTGCATTGTAATGTTGTATTTATTTAAAATTATTTTAACATATTTAGCTTGGATCAAAAAAATTTGAGATTCATGCATTTGAATTCTAATACCAATAAAATGTTTTATTTCTTTTAGGTCTGTCATTCTAAACTTTTTCATTAAATAATTTTTCAATTTATCCATTGTTATCATATTCCCCGTTGCTATCACCACGTCATAAACATTTAACAGTACATAAATATTTTCCTTAATATCACCTTTATCAAGGATATATATACAGCGATCTACGGAAGAGTTTACAAACTCACAGTCTTTCAATGCTTGCTCAAAAACTTCAAACCAGCATCTAGCGGCTTGTTTGAGTCCGTAAGTTGCCTTATTCAATCTACATACATTGTCACCTTTGCACTGTATACCTTGAGGAAGTCTCATATATATTTCCTCTTTTAACGTGCCATTTAAGAATGCCGTTTTTACATCCATTTGATGGACTTTCAAGTTATATTGTACTGCCAATGATAATATAAATCGAAAACTGGAAATTCTAGCTACAGGAGCAAAAGTCTCTTCATAATCGACTTGGTACTTTTGAGTAAATCCTCGTGCAACCAGTCTAGCTTTATATCTAGTAGGACTTCCTAGTTCGTTATATTTAACGGAAAACACACTATGCTATCTACTATGTTTTTATATTTAGGTCTTTCTGTGATTGTACAGGTATTATTTAGTTCATGAGCACTCAACTCTGTTTTTATGGCTTCCTCCCAAAACAATTTATCATTCCTATACTGAATTTCATCGTATGTATTTGGAACATCGTTGAAGATAGTGTGAGCATTTAATACAAATTTATTTAAACTATTATCATCTTCATAATATGATATCTGGGGCTTTGTTTTTAATCTCTCACTTCTTCTACTCGTTACTTCAATACCATCAGTTCCAATTGGATTCTTAATAGATCCATTATCTTCTAAGTCTTCTGCTGTTTCATGTTCCCTACTCTCATTCAGGTTGTCTGATCCCTTACTTTCATTCAGGAGATCATCTCGCTTTCTTTTCTTACTCTCATTCAGAAAATGTGCATCCGTTTCCTTACTATCATTCGGGATTTGTGTGTTGTCGTATTCCCTACTTTCTTTCGGGAATTTTGTTTCTTTAATTTCCTTACTTTCATTCGGGAAATTTTTATTTGTACTTTCCTTACTATCTTTCAGGAATGTTGTTTCAAATTTAACAGCTCTAGAATTCACCATATTGGTTTCATCGACAACCACATCTCTTGCAACGAGAAATTTTTCATTAACAGCATCCCACAGTTTAAGACCATTTGCTTCGTAGCCTACTAAAATAGCTTTGTATGATTTATCATCAAACTTTCCCTTTTTGATTTTATTGTGCACATATACAGTTGCACCAAACACTCTCAAATGTTTTAAATCGGGCATTTTACTGTGCCACATCTCATAAGGGGTCATCACGCTATTAACTATTGCTCTACTTGGAATTCGATTAATTAAGTAAGTTGCAGTTAACACTGCTTCACCCCAAAAACTTTTGTCAAGTTGTGCACCACTTATCATGGCACGAGCTTTTACTGTGATGGTTTTAATCATTCTTTCAGAAACACCATTTAACTGTGGTGTGTGTGGCACTGTTAAATGATAAGTAATACCCTTCTTAACACAAAACTGGCGCATCTCATTTGAGAGATATTCTCTCCCATTGTCAATGTACAAATTAACAATTTTCAAATTAAAATGAGCTTCACCTTTTGCTACAAAATCTTTAAACATATTAAATACGTCAGATTTGTGTTTTATTAAGTAAGTTACACAATAGTGTGTAAACTGATCAACAAAGATCACAAAGTAATTTTTATCATTTAGTGTAACGGGAGTAATTGGTCCACAAACATCTGAGTGCACAACAAACAGAGGTCTTTTAATATGGGTTCTATTTTTAAATTGTTTAAACGGTAACCTTCCTTGTTTACCATTTAAACATGGTTCGCAAATTTCATTTGATAGCTCTAAATTATTTAAAAGACTGTTATCACTAAACATATTATGTCGTTTTATTTCTAATAACTTTCCATTGCTTATAAGACCAAGCCACTCATGCCATAATCGAAAATTATTTTTATGTTTCGCTTCTATATTATATGCTTGAAATTGAACAATAGGTATATTGTTAAACATACCTGAATTCTTGACCACCGTCAATCCATTCTTGGAAATGGTTACTCCATTTTTGTCAAATTTGATCGACATTCCTGCCTCTTGTAGGAAAACAGCACATCCTCCAGCGTTATTTCGTGGTCATTGCGCAAACGCACAATGCCACGCTTAGATGCGTAAATATATTCGCCTTGCTTGGCCACAGCGATCTTCAGCGGCGGCACCAATTCCACACTATCGATGTACAGCGACTCATCATTTATCAGATGATCACTTGCACCGGAATCTAGAATAAATCCACAACTATCGACCGCGGGGTTTTCTTGCACTTCTTTTACCATGAATGCAATGCTTTGTGATGTTGCGGTTTTAGCTTGTTTATCGTAATTATACCCGTTACTCGTAGAGTAAAAGGGTATACTAGATTCGTCGGAAAGTATGTAACAGGCAGAAGGAAGCGTTTCCGACCTCACAAAGTATATATATTCTTGATCAGGATCACTAGCCGAGTCGATCTAGCCATGTCCGTCTGTCCGTCTGTCCGTCTGTCTGTCCGGATGAACGCTGAGATCTCGGAAACTATTCGAGCTAGGCTATTGGGATTTAACGTGAAGATTCCTGAGCTTCTTACGCAGCGCAAGTTTGTTTCAGTAGAGTGCCACGCCCACTCTAACTCCCACAAACCGCCCAAAACTGTGGCTCCTACAGTTTTGATGCTAGAATAAAAATTTTAACTGAAATGTAATGTTCTCATCAATACCTATCGGTTGACCCAAAAAAAGTTTGCCACGCCCACCCTAACGCCCATAAACCGCCCACAAACTTCAAAAAATCGTAAATATGAACGTGGATATCTCGGAAACTATCAAAGATAGAGAATTGGGATTTCAGATTTGGATTCCGTAGCCTTATACGCAACGCAAGTTTGTCACGCGATACCTAATAGTTTCCGAGATCTCAGCGTTCATCCGGACAGACAGACGGACAGACGGACAGACGGACATGGCTAGATCGACTCGGCTAGTGATCCTGATCAAGAATATATATACTTTATGGGGTCGGAAACGCCCGTTACATACTTTCCGACGAATCTAGTATACCCTTTTACTCTACGAGTAACGGGTATAATAAATAAAATAATTTTAAATGATCCTACAAAATTTCTTTCTGACTGTAATTAAAACAAGGAAGAACGCTATAGTCGAGTACCTCGACTATCAGATACCCGTTACTCAGCTATATGGAGATATGCAAGCAGCAAAGCGAGATTAAAATGCGCCACCTACCGGCGGTATACAGATTTAAGCGTTATGGGCGTTAGAGTGGGCGTGGCAAACTTTTTTTTGGGTCAATCGATAGGTATTGATGAGAACAATACATTTCAGTTAAAATTTTTATTCTAGCATCAAAACTGTAGGAGCCACAGTTTTGGGCGGTTTGTGGGCGTTAGAGTGGGCGTGGCACTGTGCCGAAACAAACTTGCGCTGCGTAAGAAGCTCAGGAATCTGCACGCCAAATCTCAATAGCCTAGCTCCCATAGTTTCCGAGATCTCAGCGTTCATCCGGACGGACAGACAGACGGACAGACGGACAGACGGACAGACGGACAGACGGACAGACGGACATGGCTAGATCGACTCGGCTAGTGATCCTGATCAAGAATATATAAACTTTGTGGGGTCGGAAACGCTTCCTTCTGCCTGTTACATACTTTCCGACGAATCTAGTATACCCTTTTACTCTACGAGTAACGGGTATAACAAGGAAGAACGCTATAGTCGAGTACCTCGACTATCAGATACCCGTTACTCAGCTAAAGGGACCAAAGGGAAATGGAGATATGCAAGCAGCAAATCGAGATTTAAATACGCCACCTACCGGCGGTAGACAGATTTAAGCGTTATGGGCGTTAGAGTGGGCTTGGCAAAATTTTTTTTAGATCAATCGATAGGTATTGACGAGACCAATACACTTCAGTTAAAATTTTTTATCTAGCATGAAAACTGTGGCCGTCACAGGCTTGGGCGGTTTGTGGGCGTTAGAGTGGGCGTGTCCATTTTTTATCAGGGTCACTCGATAGGTATTGATGAGAAGAATACACTTATGTTAAAATTTTTATTCTAGCATCAAAACTGTAGGAGCCACAGTTTTGGGCTGTTTGTGGGCGTAAGAGTGGGCGTGGCACATTGCTGAAACAAACTTGCGCTGCGTAAGAAGCTTAGGAATCTGCACGCCAAATCTCAATAGCCTAGCTCCCATAGTTTCCGAGATCTCAGCGTTCATCCGGACGGACAGACAGACGGACATGGCTAGATCGACTCGGCTAGTGATCCTGATCAAGAATATATATACTTTATGGGGTCGGAAACGCTTCCTTCTGCCTTTTACATACTTTCCGACGAATCTAGTATACCCTTTTACTCTACGAGTAACGGGTATAAACAAGTACGGATGAAGGGAAAGTATTTTGTTCAATGAGGTACGTCGGCTACTTGCGAGTTGGTGCACGGTTGGAACATCATCCCTTTTCAATGGTCTTGAGATGTATCATCTTATCAGACGTCCTGCTCCTTATTATATTAAATATAATAATAAATTGACTTTTTAATTACATAGCATTTAATGTTAATCCAGTAAATAAAGGGTATCAATGAATAAATCCTGCCATAATAGCAAATACAGCTCCTATAGATAAATCATAATGAAAATGAGCTACTACATAATAAGTTTCATGTAAAATAATATCAACTGATGAATTAGCAAACACTACTCCAGTTAATCCTCCTACTGTGAATAAAAATACAAACTCTAAGACTGCAATAATCATAGTTGCTGAAGTAAAATAAGCTCGAGTGTCTACGTCTATTCCTACTGTAAATATATGATGAGCTCATACAATAAATCCTAATAATCCAATTGCAAGTATTGCGTAAATTATTCCTAAAAACCAAGTTTCCTTTTTTCCAGATTCTTTACTAATACAATAATATGAGAAATTATGCCAAGTCCTGGTAAAATTAAAATATAAACTTCAGGGTGTCCAAAAAATCAAAATTAATGTTGATATAAAATAGGATCTCCTCCTCCCGCTTGGTCAAATAATGAGGTATTTAAATTTCGATCTGTTAATAATATAGTAATAGCTGCAGCTAGTACTGGTAATGATAATAAAAGTAATAAAGCAGTAATTACAACTGATCAAACAAATAAAGGCATTCGGTCTAATGTAATACCAGTTGATCGTATATTAATTACAGTTGTAATAAAATTTACAGCTCCTAAAATTGAAGAAATTCACGCTAGATGTAATGAAAAAATTGCTAAATCTACTGAAGCTCCCCAATTCAATTCCAGCAGAAAGAGGTAAACAGTCCAACCTGTTCCAGCTCCGTTTTCAACCATTCTTCTCACTAATAATAAAGAAAGGGCAGGAGGCAGTAGACAAAATCTTATATTATTTATTCGTGGTAATGCATTACTATAAAAAAAATTATAGTAGAAGCATGTGCTGTAACAATTACGTTATAAATTTGATCATCTGCAATTAATGCTTCTGGATGACCTAATTCAGCTCGAATTAAAATTCTTAGAGATGTTCCTACTATAAAATATTGAGTTACAATATCTTTATGGATTAAGTGGCTGAAGTTTAGGCGATAGAGTGTAAATCTATTTATAAGAGTTATTCTTCTTAATGAAAGCAATTAAATTGGTCTTATAGTCAATAATGACATCAAACTGCAATTTTGAAGGAGTAAAATTGTATTAAGGCTTAAAGGAACACCCTTTATTTACAGCTTTGAAGGCTATTAGTTTAATTAACTTAAAACCTTAGAATATAAAAAAATAAAGAAATTAAGAATAATCCAAAAATTGAAAAAAAAAATTATAATTAGATATAAATTAGTATTATTACTATTTATATTTATTTCTATGACTCAATTTGTTGAACTAATAAGCTTTTTTATTAGTTATTGCTAAATTAAAATACGAATTTCAGGTTGCTTTAGGCTTGTTAACAATTTATTAGCGAGAGAGAGTACAGCAGGCGAGACGAGAATGCGTTTTATGTCGAGATCAGAATTCGTACTGATTTACAAAGAGACGGCCAGCCGAATGCAGGGCCCAAGAATGCAAGTACACAAAAAACGAGAGAGCTAGAATGGCAAGAGCTACCTTTCGCGATGCAATTAATATAAGAGATCGAATTAAGACGTTAATTAGCTGCTGCGGCTGCGTGACCCAACATACTCCCCCCGTTGGAAGCCTGGGTTTCAACATCATCCTTAAGGGGTAGCAGACACAGCTTGTTTACTGCTCGCTTTGTCACTCCTGATGCTGTCTTCAGAACGGCAACTCGAGCAACCCCGTCTCCACCGAACAGAAGCTCGATCACTCTGGCGAGGGGCCACTTCATGGGAGGCAAGTTTTCGTCCTTGACCAGAACTAAGTCATCGACAACCAGGCCAGGTTTTGGGGTGCGCCACTTGGAGCGCTGCTGCAGTAATGTTAAGTATTCTTCCTTCCATCGGGACCAAAAGATCTGCTGCAAGTATGCCACGCGTTGCCATCCATCCAAGCGATTGAAGTTAAGACTGGTCACATCCGGCTCGACGAAAGAGGAAGACGGACCACCATTCAAAAAGTGCGCTGGGGTTAATACATCCAGATCAGCCGGGTTTTCTGAAATCGAGACTAATGGTCGAGAATTAACAACCGCCGAAATGTGACACACCAGGGTCCGCAGCTCCTCAAAGGCTAAAGCAGCAGTGCCAACAGCGCGGTAGAAATGATGCCTAGCGATCTTCACAGCCGCTTCCCAAAGACCGCCAAAGTGTGGCGACCTAGGAGGAATGAAACACCAATCAATAGCCTCCGCTAGGCAAAAGTCCAATGTAGCTCTCTGATGATCACTGCTGAGGAATAGGCGCGAGCTCCAACAAAGTTGGTTGCATTATCAGACCAAATCTGCCGCGGCCTTCTTCTAGTGCATATAAATCGTTTGAGGCCATGTAGAAAAGATACCGTAGAGAGATCCTTGACCAACTCCAGATGAATAGCCTTCGTGGCGAAGCAAATGAAGACACAAACGTAGCATTTTACTGGAGGCTTGCTTCGCACCTCTGACTTGTAGAGAAATGGCCCGCAAAAGTCAATGCCAGTGACTTCGAATGCATGCGATCCATCAAGTCGTTCCTTTGGAAGATCCGCCATTATATGCTCCACTACTCGAGGCTTCATTCGAAAGCATCTAATGCACTTGTTTACCGCCTTCATTACCGTCTTTCTCCCCCCAATAGGCCAATATTGGGATCGAATTATGCCAAGTAATGCCCGTGGCCCAGTGTGCAGATTGCGTTCATGAAAATGAGTAATAATGGCAATAGTGACCGAATGACTCCGTGGTAATATAATTGGATGACGCCCATTAAAATCCAGAGAAGAATTCCTCAGCCGGCCATCCACTCTAAGAAGCCCAAATTGGTCAATGAATGGCGAAAGAGATGCGAGCGAGCTGGAGGAGTGCACCATTCCCTTTGACTGCAATGATTTGATGTCATCCCATAAATGTGAGCGCTGGACAAGACGAAGCAACAGCAGCGTACCGCCTTGAAGGTCAGACACCGTGAGCGTAGGGCGATGGATGCGATTACTAAATTTATAGACGTATCCGAAAACTCTTTGAAGGGCAGCAAAGGAGTTGGCAAATTTGGAACTGGACACTATGTCTTCATATGGAGATTTTATTAGCAGGATCCTCCGGCGAACCTCAAGCGTTGGCTTTTCAGCAGTGATTGGGGTCGGCCAGTCAGCTTTGGGACCACAGAGGAATTTTGGTCCATGAGTCCAGAGAGGAGACTCGTTGAGCTCAGCAGGAAAAGCACCTCGGGAGAGAATGTCAGCTGGGTTTAAAGAAGTTGGAACATATCGCCACTCCACTGACTCAGTTAGCTCCTGAATGGCAGCTACTCGGTTCGCTACAAAGATATTGAATCTGGACGGCTCGTCCCGGATCCATGAAAGCGCAACAGCAGAGTCGCTCCAGCAATAAACCTTTCCCTCAAATGCATTCGTCCCAGACACTTCTGCGATGAGCCTAGACAGGAGCTCCACCCCACACAGTTCCAACTTGGGCACAGTGAGTGTTTTCAAGGGGGCTACCCTTGACTTTGAGCAAAGTAATTGAGATTGACCGTTGCAAACGATGTAGACACACGCA
Organism: Drosophila suzukii; assembly: GCF_043229965.1. NCBI lineage: Eukaryota > Metazoa > Arthropoda > Insecta > Diptera > Drosophilidae > Drosophila > Drosophila suzukii. The sequence goes on from NC_092085.1 coordinate 7,340,288, forward strand.
CCATATGCTTCTATGCTGGCATCACAAAATCCATGAATTTCACTCTCAGAGTTTGGAGAACGAACCAGCCGAGGAAATGACGCATGTCTAATCTGCCCAAAACTCGTACATATAGCACTCCATTCTGTATTCTGTGATTCAGGAAGGCTTTCATCCCAGGATAACTTCTCCTTGCACAGTTGTTGAAGGAAAATTTTCGATTTGGTGATCACAGGTCCAACCAACCCGAGAGGATCGTAGAATCGCGCTATTGCAGACAGGACAGATCGCCTGCAGGGGCTTGATGTTGACTGTAAGACCGAAAAGGAAAACAATAGTTGGTCAGAAACTGGATCCCAAGCGAGACCTAAGGTTTTTGCAAAATCAGTGCCATCATCAAACTTCAAATAGGACTCCTTATCCTTGTCTGCAACTCCATCCAAAACAGCTGACACATTTGAGCACCACTTTCTAAGCTTAAATTTTCCCTTGGCTAGAAGTTTTGATGCCTGATCCATAATGATGACTGCCTCTTCCTTGGACTTGGCTCCAGATATCAAATCATCCACATAAAAATCGCGACGTATGACCTCAGCCCCAAGCGGAAACGCTGTATGCTCGTCTGCTGCCAACTGATGCATAGCTCGCACAGCCAGAAATGATGCTGGCTTCGTGCCATAAGTAACGGTGTCTAGCTTAAACACCCGCAATTGATCCTGGGGGGAATCCCTCCACAAAATGCATTGCAAATGGCTGTCCTCAGGCTGAACCCTAACACAACGGTACATTTTGCAAATGTCTCCTGTGATTGCTACTGGGTGTGAACGAAACCGTAGAAGAATCTGGAACAGCTTAGGCTGAATAACAGGGCCTGCCATAAGAACATCGTTGAGAGAATAGCCTGAGGAACTGGCTGCCGATCCATCAAAAACTACGCGAAGCTTTGTAGTGGAGCTATCTTTCTTTATGACGCAATGATGAGGCAAGAAGTATCGGCACAACCCAATGTCAGCGGCAGAAACTGATGACATATGTCCTAGATCGAGGTATTCTTTTATGAATGCTGCATATTGAGCCTTCAAAGATGGCTGACGATTCAACTTTCTCTCTAGGGACAAGAATCTTCGATAAGCTTGCTGGTAGGACTCTCCCAAAAGATCTAGATTAAACTTGGCAGGCAGCCGAACAGAATAATCACCAGCTGGCAAACGATTGACGTGTCTTACGAAATGTGCTTCACAGTCCAATTCTTCCTTAGTAGCGCGTATAATTGGCTCGGCGCAGCTTTCCACTTCCCAAAATCGTCGAAGAAGATCATCTAACCGATCGAAACTATTCTCTCTACTAGCGAGAAGTTCATTTTGAGACGACATTAAAACCGAGCCATTGGAAAGGCCATAGCCTCCAGAAACAACCCAACCCAGACGCGTCTTTTGAATTAGGGTAATCCAGGTGGGAGCTTGATTTGGCCAACGCACAACATCTCGAAAAAGAGGCTGGCTCCGATTAAAAGATCCACCCGCTGGGGAGCATAAAACCTTGGGTCAGCTAACTGTATATTTTTGGGTATGTTCCAGCTGCCAATGTCGACGTTGAAGCTAGGCTGTCGCTCTGTTATGTTCGGAGCAATCACCGCGGTAATGTTGGCCGAGTATTCGGAAGTTCGGGACTGAATCGTAATATTGACCGAGTGACCGTCCGTCACAAAACTGGAATCTCCTATTCCAGTTACAGATGCTGAGGATTTTATTTTCTTTACTTGAAGCTGATTTGCGAATCGGGATGTTATTAGATGCAGTTGGGAGCCCGAATCGAGTAGAGCTCGACAGGGAACGAAAACCCCAGAACGGTTTTTTACCAATATCATTACTAAACTCCTGTGCAATAAGAGCAGTCGAAGTGGAAGGCAGTGCAGAGGGTGAAGCAGAGGGAAGTACTTCTTGAAGCTGTGCTCCTTCTTGTGAAGGAAAAGAAGGTGAGTTTCCAAGGTGAAGCAGGGTGTGGTGTTTAGATCCGCATGAACGACAACTACTAGAGTTGCATTGCCGAACTTGATGACCAACCTTAAGACAATTTATGCAAAGACCGAGCCGCTTCGCTTCTTGAAGCCTATTCGCAGGAGACAGGATTTTAAAATTCTGACAATAAGAAATGGAATGCCCTGTATCATTACAGAATATACAAATCCAGGGGTTAGCGTTCGAGGCAACAAATGCTGATCTACGCGCATTGGGTGTTCTGTTACTTCCCACCTGATTGCCCGGCGTATAGTTTGCCATGGCGAAATCCATAGTCTCCAACGTCCTGCATCGCTGCTCCAGAAATGATGCCATTGACTCCCACGTAGGAATTAAATTGACGAAGGCAGGGTCCTCTAAACGCTCTTCCCACTTTGCCTGACTTGCCGGATCCAACCTTTGGAACAGGACTTGGACGATGATGCATCCTGCGATTTGTTCTGTCGTGCCCAGTCCCTTGAGAGCACGAGTATGAGCATTGAATTTATCGGACAGATCCCGAAGTGTCGAGACGGAACCACTCTGCACCGCCTTTAGTCCCAGGATCTCAATAATGTGTGCCTGAAAAACCAAACGTCGATTATCAAATCTATTTTTCAGCAAATCTAAAGCAATTGCGTAGTTGCCATCCGAAATTTCCAATGAGCGAATAGTTTCCAACGCTGCGTCCCTCAGGCATGATCGTAGATGCTGCAGCTTTTCTACGTTGGTGAGGTCCGGATGACTATCTATGATCGTGGTAAACATAGAATAAAAGTCAGACCAATTTGCATAACCTCCAGCGAATTTTGGAAGCTCCAGTGGGGGCAGCAATGCTGCCCTATGTCGAGGCTGACGCTGCTGGGGGCCGAAAACTCCCGGAGTGATGCCGTCAGCAAAAGTTGAATGCGAAAGAAGCTGTGAGGTGCGCTTTGAAATTTCGGATCGAACCGATGACTTCAGAGTTACGAGAATGTCATCAAATTTTTCACTTAAATCACTTTCAATTTCCTCTAAATCCAACTCTTCGAGCTCACCGAGCACCTTTTTAAATGACTCTTGAAGCTCATCAATCAACTCTAACCTCACATGAAGACCGGATTCGTCGCATGAAGTTAACGCCGCACTTGATAGGGAATCCACTAAGCGCTCCACTCTATTAAATAAAGCCGTTGCCTTGCGCTTTAAAAATATTGCCCTGTTTGCATCAGCGGTAACATCTCCAAAAGCTCCCGTAGGCATGGCTACAACAACAACAGCAGACGAAATGCCCGAAATTCGGCTCCAGCGGGAAGATGAGCGCAAAGCAAACGAGGGAATAACAGCCCGTTACTTGGCTATGTACGCTTCTATGTATAGCTGATTTTGCGCCTTATATGTAAATTTCCGCAATCACCAACTGCTATTTATTTATGGCGCTCACTGCATTTAAGGCCTTATGATTGTTGCTACGCCAATGCACCGCAGAAGCAAGAATGAAAAAAGTCAATAAATAGACTTATATGATTTGCACTTAGTATTATTTATGCACAAATCACGTCGGGGTCACCAATGTTGAACTAATAAGCTTTTTTATTAGTTATTGCTAAATTAAAATACGAATTTCAGGTTGCTTTAGGCTTGTTAACAATTTATTAGCGAGAGAGAGTACAGCAGGCGAGACGAGAATGCGTTTTATGTCGAGATCAGAATTCGTACTGATTTACAAAGAGACGGCCAGCCGAATGCAGGGCCCAAGAATGCAAGTACACAAAAAACGAGAGAGCTAGAATGGCAAGAGCTACCTTTCGCGATGCAATTAATATAAGAGATCGAATTAAGACGTTAATTAGCTGCTGCGGCTGCGTGACCCAACACAATTATTTTCGAAACAATTTAGTATAAAAGCTGAGTAACAAATCCGGAGATAAAAAAATATTGTAATTAAAGTTGATGTTATTATTAATGTTAAAAAAAAATATTGATTACATAATGTTAATTGTTGAATTACCAATCATTTAGGTAAAAATCCTAAAAATGAGGGTAACCCAGCTAAAGATAAAAAATTTATAAATAATGAGAATAAATGAAATAATTTAAAAATATTAAATATTAATTTTAAAATAAAAGATAAAAATTAATAAAAAAAAAATAATTAATCAAATAGGCTCTCTAATTATTACAGATCTTAATATTCATCCTAAATGATTAATAGAAAAAAAGCCATTCATTTTCGTAATGAAGTTTAATTTAACCCACCAATAGCTCGAATATCTACAGATAAAACAAGGAAGAACGCTATAGTCGAGTACCTCGACTATCAGATACCCGTTACTCAGCTAAAGGGACCAAAGGGAAATGGAGATATGCAAGCAGCAAATCGAGATTTAAATACGCCACCTACCGGCGGTAGACAGATTTAAGCGTTATGGGCGTTAGAGTGGGCGTGGCATTTTTTTGGCATTTTTTGGATCAATCGATAGGTATTGACGAGACCAATACATTTCAGTTAAAATGAAACTGAAGATCTCGGAAACTATGGGATCTCGGAAACTATGGGAGCTAGGCTTTTGAGATTTGGCGTGCAGATTCCTGAGCTTCTTACTCAGCGCAAGTTTGTTTCAGTAGTTTTTACAAACCGCCCAAAACTGTGGCTCCTAAAATGTAATGTTCTCATCAATACCTATCGATTGACCCAAAAAAAAGTTGGCCACGTCCACCCTAACGCCCATAAAATCGTAAATATGAACGTGGATATCTCGGAAACTATCAAAGATAGAGAATTGGGATTTCAGATTTAGATTCCGTAGCCTTATACGCAGCGCAATTTTGTTACGCGAATATGCCCACTCTAACGCCCACAAACCGCGATAACCTGTGACGCCCACAATTTTTATGCTAGATAAAAAATTTTAACTGAAATGTATTGGTTGCATATCTCTATTTAGCTGAGTAACGGGTATCTGATAGTCTAGGTACTCGACTATAGCTTTCTTCCTTTTTTTTACTATTTATGTCTACATTTTTGGATTGCGAAATTTTTTATTCTAATTGTTAGCCATATGATAATATATTAAATATTTATATATATTTAGAGTATCTATTAATCTCAAATTTGAAATAAAAAAAAAAATTAAAAAAAAAATTAGGATTTTTTATTACAAATTTTAAAAATTTATTTAATTATAAAAATTAAATTTTTTAGTTTAAATGTAAAAATTAAAAATTTATATTTATTGATAAAATTTAGATTAATTAATTTAATTATTATAATTATTTATGAGTATATATGTATATATTTATTAATTACTATTTTATTTTATTTTATAATTTACTAAAAAAAATTATTTTAATATAATTAATTTATAAAGTTAATAAATTATTTTATTATAAATATAACAATAAAATATGATTTTAAAATATAATTATAAATATTTATTTGTATAAAATTAATTAATGTAAATAAATATATAACATTCATATTATATAGATAAAATTTAATAAATTTTATTACATTATATTAATAGGGGGATATAAATCAGATTTAGTGATTAAAAAAAAATATTAATTAATAATTATACCCGTTACTCGTAGAGTAAAAAGGTATACTAGATTCGTCGGAAAGTATGTAACAGGCAGAAGGAAGCGTTTCCGACCCCATAAAGTATATATATTCTTGATCAGGATCACTAGCCGAGTCGATCTAGGCATGTCCGTCTGTCCGGATGAACGCTGAGATCTCGGAAACTATGAGAGCTAGGCTATTGAGATTTGGCGTACAGATTCCTGAGCTTCTTACGCAGCGCAAGTTTGTTTCAGTAGACTGCCACGCCCACTCTAACGCCCACAAACCGCCCTAAAATGTAACTCCTACAGTTTTGATGCTAGATAGAAAATTTTAACTGAAATGTATTAGTCTTGTCAATACCTATCGATTGACCAAAAAAAAATTTTGCTACGCCCACTCTAACGCCCACAAGCCTCCAAAGAAAAAAGCTATGACGTCAGAGCCAGACAATGCGAAATGTTTTTACGCGTGTATGTGTGTGTACGTAAATAGTTGCCGGCCGAACTTAGCGGAAAAGAAAAAAGCCCTGCTGGCGCTCAGAGAGAGCAAAGTGCGCGGCTAACTTATTCTATTGAATAATGAACCCTTTATCCATTTGTCCCATTGACGGGCAAAAACCTTTAAAGATCTGTACATCTTTATTTATCTCTTTCAATGAATATGTATTAGCTATATATTACCTATAGATTGTCCCAAAAAAAACTTTTCCGTTTTCAGTCCAATGCTCTCAAACCAAAGTAGTTAGGACAAGCCTTGACACTAGAGCCAGAAAACGACATACATATATATATATTTAATTTATGATTTCGGCCCGCAACAGTAAATATTTATTTACCTACACGTAAATTTAATATAGTTTATTTATTTTATCGAATGTAATATCATTTTTCGTCACAATTGTTGATATCAGAAATTTTTGTTAAGAGCGCTTTCGCCACTACTTTTTACCTCGTTAAGAGGTGTTTTTGTTTGATATCAGAAGTTTTTTTTGCAGAAGAGTTTAAGTACCTCAATACCATGACTACACTCAGGGAAAAACACCGTGCTAAAAACAAGTACAAACAGGCTTGATTTAAGAAAAATTACATGCTTAACATTTAAGAACGTTCGTGCTCAAAAAAATCTCGTATTGAGCACTTTTTGGATTTTTAATGTCAGTAGTTGGGAAAGACGGGTTCTGGGACAATTAGCATATTAATGGCCCCCGTCCCCTTACTAATTAGCATATTAATGACCCCCGCCTCTCACTAATTAACATATTAATGGCCCCCGCCTCTTCATTAACGTATGCGGGTTCTGGGACAATTAACATAATCCATAAATTATCTGATTTTAAGGGGTTTAGATGTCATAAAAATGTCACGATCATATCCATAAAGAGTATACTAAATTGCCCCCCCCCAACCCCACACCACCATGTGACAATACTGATCACGTGACCTTTTTGCCTCATTATCAGCAATTAATATTCAGCAGGTGTTGCTGTACACGGGAGAAAGGTCGCACACTTTCCCCACATCTCCATGTGACAATATTGATCACGTATCCTTTTCCTCATTATCAGCAATTAATATTCAGCAGGTGTTGCTGTGCACGTGAGAAAGGTCGCAAACCCAAAACATCTAAAGCTGGTTGCCTTAGAGGGACATGTCCGATCATGTTGGGGAATAACGTTTCCTATGATTGTAAAACTAATTTAGAAATCAAAAGAACCCCAAATAAAATAAATCCCACAAGTTAATGATTCTCAGATGTCGAATATTTTCAAACAGACTTTTTTTTTTTTGCCCCAGAATGTTTAACTGGTAAATTTTTTGAAGATCTCTCCTTTCTACAAACGGGTCATAAACATATCATAAAAGGGATTCAAGCAAGAGCTACCCGAACATGCGCACCTGTCTATTACCTGACCGGAATAAAAGGGACACATGCACAAGTCTGAAGGCGCACGCCCATTGACAAAATCATGAGCCTCACGCCAACGACCTCACGGCTAAGTGCGAGCTCTAATACGTTCCCATAATAGGGGTTGAAGTCACGACCGCGCAACAACTCGCAAGTAGCCGACATATCTCAGTCAAGGAAATATTTTCCATTCTCCGTACCTGTAATTTTAACTCGAAATAAAATGTCAGAAGTTTATTTTGTACCATAAAAATACATTTATTCATTTACATTTATTTATTTTGGTATTGCGAACATTTTTTTTTTTTATATATAGAAATTTATTTTCTGCTATGATTCCGGCGATTTGCATAGAAGAAGCAGGCGCACGTTTCCGACGTCATTTCTGGATTACAAAATGTAAAGTGTTCACCATAATTCGTAGTTTTGAGGTCATGTCCACCTCGATTCATGAACATAGTTTTTGTGTTTAGAAGGTATTGAAAATGCTGACCAATTATCTCTCCTTTAAATTGTTCAATAAATTGGTCAATTTCCTCATGAAACTTAATTTGGTTAATTTTGTTTTCTTGCACATCCTTACACATCTAGTCTCAACTTTAAAATAATGTATAAAAATTATTTTATTGTTTTGAAGCTACTTTTAAAAAATGTCAAAATAATGTATGCATTGTTTAGAGCACAAACCCCGCCCTTAAGGTGTGTTTCACAATAGGGAAACCGGTTTCCTTTAAACCTGTTTAATGACGGACAGCCCATTTCCTCGACATTAATGAGCTGACGACTCCCAAAAAACGTCTGTAGAAATCGTTTCTTTTCCACACCTTTACAAATAATTTGTTTTCCGCTTGTAATTGTCCTTAGATACTTTCGAGTTTGTGGAAAACTATTTTCTCCATCGTTCCAAAAAATGTTGTGATGTGTATTGGTTAACCAAATTGCAGTCTTTCGAGATTTTGTATTTAGCAAAGTAAAATCATATGGTGGTTCTATTAAAAAACTATTATTCAAGTTTGGATCTTTTACGAATACAATTCCAATTTCCTTTAGAATAAAATTATTATTATTATCAAAGAAACCTTGAACATCAATCGAAACAGTATCTTTCAACATTTTTCTAATGTTAAACAACTCGTTGTACTAGTCCGTTTAGTGGGTTATATTCAACTAAACGGTCTTGTATGAGGAGACAATAATCTTGGGTATTTTCATGACTTGGTGTCTTTAGTTCTATTGAAATTCTCACATCAATAGGACCAATTTTACTGATTCATTTTGATATGAAAGATCAACCACAATAATAGGGGTCTTCAATTTAAATTCATTTGGGGTCAAAAATGGTTGTGATTCACGATTAACTAGATTGAAATCTTGTATACATTTCATATAGGTGAGCATACTAATTCTTACTAAAATCAACATTCAGATTATCACATGGATATGACTCAGAATTCAAGTGAACTTTCAAGTTTGATAAGTTATTTGTGATAAGTTCTCCATTTAGTGTAAATCCAATTATGGCAAATCTTGGTTTTTTGCGGTTAGCCGACAATTTCACATTCCAGCTGTGTTGACTTCCATACCCCAATTTTGCGTTAACATATGAATCCCAACTCCGGAATGCGATTGGTAGGTTTACACCACTTTTAATAATATCGTACATCTTAATTTTTTGCAAAATCGCTCAGAGTTACATGGGGAATTTTCCAGATTTTATTCGTAATTTCCAACTTAAAAGTTTGTTCATTTCTGGTTTGCTCAAACACATCACCAAGATTCTTAGTTAGCATCAACACTAGTTCATGCTTACAATTTAACAAAACTTTTTTATAATCCTCAGTCAATCCCAACAAATTTTTTAATGGTACAGAAAAATTTTAATTGGGGATCCCGTAGAAATTTCGTCTCCACTGCTCCATCCAGAATTTAATAGGTATTGACTTTGAAGATTATCCAGAGATATACAATTTTTAGGGTAGTAGCCAAACCGACATAGACTTGACACGTTGGACTCGTTGTATTTAGTTGTTACCTAGCAGTATTTTGATGGTTACTTTCTTTTTAGTCTTGCTTTTGGATGGTTACTTTTTGTATAGTACCTGTACAGTACTTGATTTTGGATGGTTACTATCTGTATAGTATCTGTAAAGTACTTGGTTTTAGATGATAACTAAATGTTAACAAGTATTATGAGTCGCTATAGTCTCTTATTAAGAACTATCAAAGTACACAAGTTAAAGTTTCTAAGATGTGTTAGCCAAACACACTTGCAGTGAACTATCATTACCTGACCGTCATCAAAGTCACATGCCCAAGACCCAAGGACATTGAATAAAATACTTCCCCTTCATTTGTACCTGGAGTTTTAATTACAGTCAGATACAAAATTTGTAGGATTATTCAATATTTCTTTATATATTTTATTATTGTAAACATATTTCATTAAATTCATAATTAATTATATTTTATGTATATTTGTATATAATTAATTTTCTTACTTCAGCCCTCTGTAAGAAACATGTCGCTTATTAATCTTCGTTCCAAGCGTAGATTTTCGCTTGGTTCCCATAGATAGATGTAAAATAGTTCTCACAATGTAATCTTTCTCAGATGCTGAATTATTTTTAAAGCATTCATTTGTTCCATCCCATAATAATATTGTAACATATTTCGAAGGCATCATTAGCTAGCATAGGAGCGCCTATCAATTTAATTTTTGATTGAAGTTTATGATAGAGGTGTTGGGACCTGGTAATATCGGTTTTTGTTGTCAACTATTTTTCTAGTTCTAGTTTTCTAATTCTATTCTATTTGTATACTATTTGTATGAGTAAGGCATCATTGTCTAAGATTCTGAATAAGTTTAATAAACTCTTTAATTACAATACTGATTAGCTGGTTACTATATATTTAGTAGATGTATACAAGTTGTTTAGTATCTGGTTTGATATGTTTAATAGATGTATACAAGTTGTTTACTAGATGTATACAAGTTGTTTACTAGATGTTTAGTATCTGGCTACTATATATTTAGTAGATGTATACAAGTTGTTTAGTATCTGGTTACTATATATTTAGTAGATGTATACAAGTTGTTTAGTATCTGGTTTCTATATGTTTAATAGATGTATACAAGTTGTTTACTAGATGTATACAAGTTGTTTACTAGCTATTTAGTATCTGGTTACTATATATTTAGTAGATGTATACAAGTTGTTTAGTATCTGGTTTGATATGTTTAATAGATGTATACAAGTTGTTTAGTATCTATGTTTAGTAGATGTATATAAGTTGGTTACTAGATGTATACAAGTTGTTTACTAGCTGTTTAGTATCTGGTTTCTATATGATTAGTAGATGTATACAAGGTGTTTAATAGATGTATACAAGTTGCTTACTAGCTGTTTAGTAACTGGTTTATATATCTTTAATATCTGTTTACTTTAGCTGGTTACTAGTTGTTATTAACGTCTACGAGCTTTTATAGTCTTTTGTTAAGAATGATCAAAAATTCTTGATCACTAGACGACTTTCGATGTGAAGTAAAAACTTACACTCTGATTTTCAGTGTGTTTGCTATGTACGTAAGAAAGAATGCAAAGCCAAAATAGCTCAAGATTGATATATAAATCTTAGAGGAACATGTCCGATTATGTTGGGGGAAGATGTATCCTGTGATTGTAAAACTAATTAAGATATAAATTGTTCACAAGTTGTCTAAAAGCTGTGTAGAAGCTGCTTTGATAAACAATTTTGATTCATAATTACAGATATTAAGAATATATAATAATATCATCCACTTTAACTAGTATATTGTTCAAATAAAACATTTCCATTTTTCATATTCTTTCATCTTATGTTGGTATAATAAATGTAATCTTAACTACGATAGCTAGCCTTACATCCCATAACTATAGTTATTAGCTACAATAAAATGTCTAGAAAGAACAAAATATATGAATGTCCAAAAACCATTTAAAACTAACTATAATTGGGAAAGTAATTGAAATCGCTCCGGCGTAATACAGTAAAAAACAAAAAACACTGTGATTATCCCATTTTCTATCACCATAACAAATATGTATACCCACACCTAAATGACCAATTATATCCTTTGTCCAAAAATGTCTGTGACTTTCACTTATAAATTTGTCACCGATAATTTAAATCCCATTAAGCAAACCACCCATTGCTAACCGTACCATAACCTCAGAGTCAAGTTGGTTACCTACAATAAACATAGGTGGTGGTGTAAAGGATTGCTAAAATGCATCGACGCAGGCGCAAATGTCATAAAAAATGATCATAAAAATATAATTAGGAAAGTACTTTTTATTTGCGAACCATTTATAACTGTTACCAACAACACAAATAGTTATGTTACAAAGGATTTGCTTCAACGCCTCGACGCAGGCGCAAAGGTCAAGGTATTGGAAAAAAATTCATGGAATATTATCCCTTCATAAAAGAGGTCATATAATATATAATTAGGAAAGTATTTTTTATTTGCGAACAATTTATAAATGTTACCAACAACACAAATAGTTGTTACAAAGGATTGCTAAAATACCTTGATGCAGGCGCAAAGGTCAAGGTATTGGAAAAAAATTCATGGAATATTATCCCTTCATAAAAGAGGTCATAAAATATATAATTAGGAAAGTATTTTTTATTTGCGAACAATTTATAAATGTTACCAACAACACAAATAGTTGTTACAAAGGATTGCTAAAATACCTTGATGCAGGCGCAAAGGTCAAGGTAATGGAAAAATTCATGGAATATTATCCCTTGACCAAAAACGAAAGTTTCTTCTATTTGGATAATAAAAAAATATATATTAATTCAATACTTTGATTTTTCCATCAAAATGCTTGATAAATCTAGTTGTTTGATATTCTCTAACTAATTGAGTAATATGTTTTCATGTGCCTATTTAATTTACCAAAAACAGTATTAGTCTTCTCTTATAAAATCCCTCTAATTCCCCACCGGTGAAATATATGTTCCTCATATTTAATAATGATGGTTTGTCATAGATGGGTACTTGTAATTCATATTTAAGATACTTACATCCTTCTCTAACTAATATCCTTTTATCCATCATGTAAACAGGTTTAGAATTGTATTGCGTGCTTCAACCCCTAGCCACACCCACCACTGTAACAGATTTCACTTTTCCAATGGCTGCCCCAGCTACCTAAACTGTACATTTCTTTTGATTTTCTCTTTTCCTTTCTAAGCAATGTACACAATTTTTAAACTGGTTCTGACCTCCCTCTTTAATGGCATCCTCTACTTTATTTTCGTTATATTTCTGATCTTTTCCTAACAGTAGGTTGTTAAACTTTTATTATTTTATGGGATTATTGAGCACCCGAAATCCCTGATATTAAGTCATAACATGTAACTAGCAGAATATAGTAAAAGACATTAGACTCTAAAAAGACCAGATTTACCTACAATTCAATTTACCATCTACAATCCCTGGAGAAGAGCTTAGTATTTGCAGTTTAATTTTCAAATTTATTGATTTCACAGATTCCCGCTGGTAAATACCAATTTTTAACAAATGGCTGCCAACTCCATACCATTCAGACACTGGTTTACAACCTCATAGAACTGACTCTCAAGGTATCTGTAATGCACAATATATTTCTGTCTCTTTTCTTCTAATCAATATTAAAAAATTTCATAAACTGGTTTTGGAGTTCATTTTATTCTTAGAATTAAATTATTAAAAATTATTAAGCCAACAGAGATAATAATGATTTTGTGATAGTATCCCGTTAATAATACATACATAATTCTTATTTGTATATTTTCAAATTTTTTTATTTTAGAAAATTATTCATTAATCACATTCAAATAATATTCATAATATATCTTACAATTTTTTAAATTTATCAATAATGTTTCCCAATTATTAATATTAAATGACATTGCATCATATCTATTTTTAAGATTAAATATTAAGATAGGGTCGTCCTCGCGAGACATAGCGCTGAATAATGGGCTTTGAAGTCAGAAAAATGTCACGATCATGTCTATAAGGAGTAAAATTAATTGCCCCCATCGCCCCCACATCCCCATGTGACAATATTGATCATGTATCCTTCCCCTCATTATGTGCAATAAATAGTCAGAAGAAAATCGTCTACGTGAGAAAGGTCCCACAACCACAGTATCGAAATGTTGTTATCTTAGAGGACATATCCATGTTCGGAAAAGGTGTGATCACGTACCCTTTTGCCTCATTATCACAGGTCGCACACCCAAAGTATTCAAAGATGGTTATCTTAGAGGAACATGTCCGATCATGTTGGGGAATAATGTTTCCTATGATTGTAAAACTAATTTAGAAATCAAAAGAACCCCAATAAAATAAATCTCACAAGTTAATGATTCTCAAATGTGGAATATTTTCAAATACACATTTTTGTTTTCGCCCCAGAACGTGTAACTGGTAAATTGTCTATGATTCTCTCCGTTCCACAAATGGGTCATAAACATGTCATAAAAGGGATTCAAGCAAGAGCTTCCCGAACACGCGCACCTGTCAATTACCTGACCGCAATAAAAGGGACACATGCAAATTAATCTGGTTGATGGGCGCGGCCTGAGGTGGTCCTCGATGGCCGCACTGTCAAGGGTGGTCTTCTTCGATTAGCTCACACGTATGTGCGGGAGAAACAATATGTTATATGTGTGTGTGGCCAAGGGTGGTCCTCTTCAGCCACACTGGTGAAACGCTGGTCTTCTCGGAGATGCCCGCTTGTAGGCGCGGAGGAAGCGGTCGCTTCTGGGAGCGCCCGTTATAGTTGAGTGGCGGCCAGTAGCTTGTGGTTGCCTCCCGTAGGTGCGGGGGGACGCGTTAGCACCCACGCGTGAGGATGCGCCGCTGGAGGCTGCTGCTTGTAATAGCCTCCCGTAAACGCGGGAGGAATATAGTTGCTGCTGGTCGCACCTGCTGAAGCCCGCTCGGTAGTGCGGCGGAGGAGGGGGCCTTGACTTGGTTCTCGTATGTGGAGATCGGGGATCCCTCGCTGGAGTCAGAGCCGGATGGCTGTACCTTCACAATTGCTGATTAGGATGTCTTACGTTGGGAGGTAACTGCCCCCATCGCCTGCTGGCCGAACTGAAGGAAGCGCTTCCGAACCCATAAGGTATATATATTCTTGATCAGGATCACTAGCCGAGTCGATCTAGCCATGTCCGTCTGTCCGTCTGTCTGTCTGTCCGTATAACGCTGAGATCTCGGAAACTATGGGAGCTAGGCTATTGAGATTTGGCATGCAGATTCTTGAGCTTCTTACGCAGCGCAAGTTTGTTTCAGTAGAGTGCCACGCCCACTCTAACGCCAACAAACCGCCCAAAACTGTGGCTCCTACAGTTTTGATGCTAGAATAAAAATTTTAACTGAAATGTAATGTTCTCATCAATACCTATCGATTGACCCAAAAAAAAGTTTGCCACGCCCACCCTAACGCCCATAAACCGCCCACAAACTTCAAAAAATCGTAAATATGAATGTGGATAGCTTGGAAACTATCAAAGATAGAGAATTGGGATTTCAGATTTTGATTCCGTAGCCTTATACGCAGCGCAAGTTTGTTACGCGAATATGCCACGCCCACAAACCGATAGTCGAGTACCTCGACTATCAGATACCCGTTACTCAGCTATATGGAGATATGCAAGCAGCAAAGCGAGATTAAAATGCGCCACCTACCGGCGGTATACAGATTTAAGCGTTATGGGCGTTAGAGTGGGCGTGGCAAATTTTTTTTTGGACCAATCGATAGGTATTGACGAGACCAATACATTTCAGTTAAAATTTTTTATCTAGCATGAAAATTGTGGGCGTCACAGGTTTTCGCGGTTTGTGGGCGTTAAAGTGGGCGTGGCAAACTTTTTTTGGGTCAATCGATAGGTATTGACGAGACCAATACATTTCAGTTAAAATTTTTTATCTAGCACAAAAATTGTGGGCGACAGGTTTTCGCGGTTTGTGGGCGTGGCATATTCGCGTAACAAACTTGCGCTGCGTATAAGTCTACGGAATCTAAATCTGAAGTCCTAATTATACCCGTTCCTCGTAGAGTAAAAGGGTATACTAGATTCGTCGGAAAGTATGTAACAGGCAGAAGGAAGCGTTTCCGACCCCACAAAGTATATATATTCTTGATCAGGATCACTAGCGGAGTCGATCTAGCCATGTCCGTCTGTCCGTCTGTCTGTCCGTCCGGATGAACGCTGAGATCTCGGAAACTATGGGAGCTAGGCTATTGAGATTTGGCGTGCAGATTCCTGAGCTTCTTACGCAGCGCAAGTTTGTTTCGGCACACTGCCACGCCCATTCTAACGCCCACAAACCGCACAAAACTGTGGCTCCTACAGTTTTGATGCTAGAATAAAAATTTTAACTGAAATGTATTGTTCTCATCAATACCTATCGATTGACCCAAAAAAAGTTTGCCACGCCCACTTTAACGCCCACAAACCGCGAAAACCTGTGACGCCCACAATTTTCATGCTAGATAAAAAATTTTAACTGAAATGTATTGGTCTCGTCAATACCTATCGATTGGTCCAAAAAAAAATTTGCCACGCCCACTCTAACGCCCATAACGCTTAAATCTGTATACCGCCGGTAGGTGGCGCATTTTAATCTCGCTTTGCTGCTTGCATATCTCCATATAGCTGAGTAACGGGTATCTGATAGTCGAGGTACTCGACTATCGGTTTGTGGGCGTGGCATATTCGCGTAACAAACTTGCGCTGCGTATAAGGCTACGGAATCTAAATCTGAAATCCCAATTCTCTATCTTTGATAGTTTCCGAGATATCCACATTCATATTTACGATTTTTTGAAGTTTGTGGGCGGTTTATGGGCGTTAGGGTGGGCGTGTCAAACTTTTTTTTGGGTCAATCGATAGGTATTGATGAGAACATTACATTTCAGTTAAAATTTTTATTCTAGCATCAAAACTGTAGGAGCCACAGTTTTGAGCTTTTTGTGGGCGTTAGAGTGGGCGTGGCACTCTACTGAAACAAACTTGCGCTGCGTAAGAAGCTCAAGAATCTGCATGCCAAATCTCAATAGCCTAGCTCCCATAGTTTCCGAGATCTCAGCGTTCATCCGGACAGACAGACAGACGGACAGACGGACAGACGGACATGTCTGGATCGACTCGGCTAGTCATCCTGATCAAGAATATATATACTTTATGGGTTCGGAAGCGCTTCCTTCTGCCTGTTACATACTTTCCGACGAATCTAGTATACCCTTTTACTCTACGAGTAACGGGTATAATAACAATACAAGGGAGAACGCTATAGTCGAGTACCTCGACTATCAGATACCCGTTACTCAGCTAAATGGAGATATGCAAGCCGCAAAGCGAGATTAAAATGCGCCACCTACCGCCGGTATACAGATTTAAGCGTTATGGGCGTTAGAGTGGGCGTGGCAAATTTTTTTTTGGACCACTCGATAGGTATTGACGATACCAATACATTTCAGTTAAAATTTTTTATCTAGCATAAAAATTGTGGGCGTCACAGGCTTTCGCGGTTTGTGGGCGTTAGAGTGGGCGTGGCATATTCGCGTAACAAACTTGCGCTGCGTATAAGGCTACGGAATCTAAATCTGAAGTCCTAATTTTCTATCTTTGATAGTTTCAAAGCTATCCACATTCATATTTACGTATTTTTGAAAATTGTGGGCGGTTTATGGGCGTTAGGGTGGGCGTGGGAAACTTTTTTTTGGGTCAATTGATAGGTATTGATGAGAACATTATATTTCAGTTAAAATTTTTATTCTAGCATCAAAACTGTAGGAGCCACAGTTTTGGGCGGTTTGTTGGCGTTAGAGTGGGCGTGGCACTCTACTAAAACAAACTTGCGCTGCGTAAGAAGCTCAGGAATCTGCATGCCAAATCTCAATAGCTCGCGGCTAGTTATCCTGATCAAGAATATATATACTTTATGGGTTCGGAAGCGCTTCCTTCTGCCTGTTACATACTTTCCGACGAATCTAGTATACTCTTTTACTCTACGAGTAACGGGTATAATAACAAGGAAGATCGCTATAGTCGAGTACCTCGACTATCAGATTCCCGTTACTCAGCTAAATAGAGATATGCAAGTAGGAAAGCGAGATTAAAATGCGCCACCTACCGGCGGTATACAGATTTAAGCGTTATGGGCGTTAGAGTGGCCGTGGCAAATTTTTTTTGGACCAATCGATAGGTTTGACGAGACCAATACATTTCAGTTTAAATTTTTTATCTAGCATAAAAATTGTGCGCGTCACAGGTTTTCGCGGTTTGTGGGCGTTAGGGTGGGCGTGGCATATTCGCGTAACAAATTTGCGCTGCGTATAAGGCTACGGAATCAAAATCTGAAATCCCAATTCTCTATCTTTGATAGTTTCCAAGCTATCCACATTCATATTTACGATTTTTTGAAGTTTGTGGGCGGTTTATGGGCGTTAGGGTGGGCGTGGCAAACTTTTTTTTGGGTCAATCGATAGGTATTGATGAGAACATTACATTTCAGTTAAAATTTTTATTCTAGCATCAAAACTGTAGGAGCCACAGTTTTGGGCGGTTTGTTGGCGTTAGAGTGGGCGTGGCACTCTACTGAAACAAACTTGCGCTGCGTAAGAAGCTCAAGAATCTGCATGCCAAATCTCAATAGCCTAGCTCCCATAGTTTCCGAGATCTCAGCGTTATACGGACAGACAGACAGACGGACAGACGGACATGGCTAGATCGACTCGGCTAGTGATCCTGATCAAGAATATATATACCTTATGGGTTCGGAAGCGCTTCCTTCAGTTCGGCCAGCAGGCGATGGGGGCAGTTACCTCCCAACGTAAGACATCCTAATCAGCAATTGTGAAGGTACAGCCATCCGGCTCTGACTCCAGCGAGGGATCCCCGATCTCCACATACGAGAACCAAGTCAAGGCCCCCTCCTCCGCCGCACTACCGAGCGGGCTTCAGCAGGTGCGACCAGCAGCAACTATATTCCTCCCGCGTTTACGGGAGGCTATTACAAGCAGCAGCCTCCAGCGGCGCATCCTCACGCGTGGGTGCTAACGCGTCCCCCCGCACCTACGGGAGGCAACCACAAGCTACTGGCCGCCACTCAACTATAACGGGCGCTCCCAGAAGCGACCGCTTCCTCCGCGCCTACAAGCGGGCATCTCCGAGAAGACCAGCGTTTCACCAGTGTGGCTGAAGAGGACCACCCTTGGCCACACACACATATAACATATTGTTTCTCCCGCACATACGTGTGAGCTAATCGAAGAAGACCACCCTTGACAGTGCGGCCATCGAGGACCACCTCAGGCCGCGCCCATCAACCAGATTAATTTGCATGTGTCCCTTTTATTGCGGTCAGGTAATTGACAGGTGCGCGTGTTCGGGAAGCTCTTGCTTGAATCCCTTTTATGACATGTTTATGACCCATTTGTGGAACGGAGAGAATCATAGACAATTTACCAGTTACACGTTCTGGGGCGGAAACAAAAATGTGTATTTGAAAATATTCCACATTTGAGAATCATTAACTTGTGAGATTTATTTTATTGGGGTTCTTTTGATTTCTAAATTAGTTTTACAATCATAGGAAACATTATTCCCCAACATGATCGGACATGTTCCTCTAAGATAACCATCTTTGAATACTTTGGGTGTGCGACCTGTGATAATGAGGCAAAAGGGTACGTGATCACACCTTTTCCGAACATGGATATGTCCTCTAAGATAACAACATTTCGATACTGTGGTTGTGGGACCTTTCTCACGTAGACGATTTTCTTCTGACTATTTATTGCACATAATGAGGGGAAGGATACATGATCAATATTGTCACATGGGGATGTGGGGCGATGGGGGCAATTAATTTTACTCCTTATAGACATGATCGTGACAATTTTCTGACTTCAAAGCCCATTATTCAGCGCTATGTCTCGCGAGGACGACCCTATCTTAATATTTAATCTTAAAAATAGATATGATGCAATATCATTTAATATTAATAATTGGGAAACATTATTGATAAATTTAAAAAATTGTAAGATATATTATGAATATTATTTGAATGTGATTAATGAATAATTTTCTAAAATAAAAAAATTTGAAAATATACAAATAAGAATTATGTATGTATTATTAACGGGATACTATCACAAAATCATTATTATCTCTGTTGGCTTAATAATTTTTAATAATTTAATTCTAAGAATAAAATGAACTCCAAAACCAGTTTATGAAATTTTTTAATATTGATTAGAAGAAAAGAGACAGAAATATATTGTGCATTACAGATACCTTGAGAGTCAGTTCTATGAGGTTGTAAACCAGTGTCTGAATGGTATGGAGTTGGCAGCCATTTGTTAAAAATTGGTATTTACCAGCGGGAATCTGTGAAATCAATAAATTTGAAAATTAAACTGCAAATACTAAGCTCTTCTCCAGGGATTGTAGATGGTAAATTGAATTGTAGGTAAATCTGGTCTTTTTAGAGTCTAATGTCTTTTACTATATTCTGCTAGTTACATGTTATGACTTAATATCAGGGATTTCGGGTGCTCAATAATCCCATAAAATAATAAAAGTTTAACAACCTACTGTTAGGAAAAGATCAGAAATATAACGAAAATAAAGTAGAGGATGCCATTAAAGAGGGAGGTCAGAACCAGTTTAAAAATTGTGTACATTGCTTAGAAAGGAAAAGAGAAAATCAAAAGAAATGTACAGTTTAGGTAGCTGGGGCAGCCATTGGAAAAGTGAAATCTGTTACAGTGGTGGCTGTGGCTAGGGGTTGAAGCACGCAATACAATTCTAAACCTGTTTACATGATGGATAAAAGGATATTAGTTAGAGAAGGATGTAAGTATCTTAAATATGAATTACAAGTACCCATCTATGACAAACCATCATTATTAAATATGAGGAACATATATTTCACCGGTGGGGAATTAGAGGGATTTTATGAGAGAAGACTAATACTGTTTTTGGTAAATTAAATAGGCACATGAAAACATATTACTCAATTAGTTAGAGAATATCAAACAACTAGATTTATCAAGCATTTTGATGGAAAAATCAAAGTATTGAATTAATATATATTTTTTTATTATCCAAATAGAAGAAACTTTCGTTTTTGGTCAAGGGATAATATTCCATGAATTTTTCCATTACCTTGACCTTTGCGCCTGCATCAAGGTATTTTAGCAATCCTTTGTAACAACTATTTGTGTTGTTGGTAACATTTATAAATTGTTCGCAAATAAAAAATACTTTCCTAATTATATATTTTATGACCTCTTTTATGAAGGGATAATATTCCATGAATTTTTTTCCAATACCTTGACCTTTGCGCCTGCATCAAGGTATTTTAGCAATCCTTTGTAACAACTATTTGTGTTGTTGGTAACATTTATAAATTGTTCGCAAATAAAAAATACTTTCCTAATTATATATTATATGACCTCTTTTATGAAGGGATAATATTCCATGAATTTTTTTCCAATACCTTGACCTTTGCGCCTGCGTCGAGGCGTTGAAGCAAATCCTTTGTAACATAACTATTTGTGTTGTTGGTAACAGTTATAAATGGTTCGGAAATAAAAAGTACTTTCCTAATTATATTTTTATGATCATTTTTTATGACATTTGCGCCTGCGTCGATGCATTTTAGCAATCCTTTACACCACCACCTATGTTTATTGTAGGTAACCAACTTGACTCTGGGGTTATGGTACGGTTAGCAATGGGTGGTTTGCTTAATGGGATTTAAATTATCGGTGACAAATTTATAAGTGAAAGTCACAGACATTTTTGGACAAAAGATATAATTGGTCATTTAGGTGTGGGTATACATATTTGTTATGGTGATAGAAAATGGGATAATCACAGTGTTTTTTGTTTTTTACTGTATTACGCCGGAGCGATTTCAATTACTTTCCCAATTATAGTTAGTTTTAAATGGTTTTTGGACATTCATATATTTTGTTCTTTCTAGACATTTTATTGTAGCTAATAACTATAGTTATGGGATGTAAGGCTAGCTATCGTAGTTAAGATTACATTTATTATACCAACATAAGATGAAAGAATATGAAAAATGGAAATGTTTTATTTTAACAATATACTAGTTAAAGTAGATGATATTATTATATATTCTTAATATCTGTAATTATGAATCAAAATTGTTTATCAAAGCAGCTTCTACACAGCTTTTAGACAACTTGTGAACAATTTATATCTTAATTAGTTTTACAATCACAGGATACATCTTCCCCCAACATAATCGGACATGTTCCTCTAAGATTTATATATCAATCTTGAGCTATTTTGGCTTTGCATTCTTTCTTACGTACATAGCAAACACACTGAAAATCAGAGTGTAAGTTTTTACTTCACATCGAAAGTCGTCTAGTGATCAAGAATTTTTGATCATTCTTAACAAAAGACTATAAAAGCTCGTAGACGTTAATAACAACTAGTAACCAGCTAAAGTAAACAGATATTAAAGATATATAAACCAGTTACTAAACAGCTAGTAAGCAACTTGTATACATCTATTAAACACCTTGTATACATCTACTAATCATATAGAAACCAGATACTAAACAGCTAGTAAACAACTTGTATACATCTAGTAACCAACTTATATACATCTACTAAACATAGATACTAAACAAATTGTATACATCTATTAAACATATCAAACCAGATACTAAACAACTTGTATACATCTACTAAATATATAGTAACCAGATACTAAATAGCTAGTAAACAACTTGTATACATCTAGTAAACAACTTGTATACATCTATTAAACATATAGAAACCAGATACTAAACAACTTGTATACATCTACTAAATATATAGTAACCAGATACTAAACAACTTGTATACATCTACTAAATATATAGTAGCCAGATACTAAACATCTAGTAAACAACTTGTATACATCTAGTAAACAACTTGTATACATCTATTAAACATATCAAACCAGATACTAAACAACTTGTATACATCTACTAAATATATAGTAACCAGCTAATCAGTATTGTAATTAAAGAGTTTATTAAACTTATTCAGAATCTTAGACAATGATGCCTTACTCATACAAATAGTATACAAATAGAATAGAATTAGAAAACTAGAACTAGAAAAATAGTTGACAACAAAAACCGATATTACCAGGTCCCAACACCTCTATCATAAACTTCAATCAAAAATTAAATTGATAGGCGCTCCTATGCTAGCTAATGATGCCTTCGAAATATGTTACAATATTATTATGGGATGGAACAAATGAATGCTTTAAAAATAATTCAGCATCTGAGAAAGATTACATTGTGAGAACTATTTTACATCTATCTATGGGAACCAAGCGAAAATCTACGCTTGGAACGAAGATTAATAAGCGACATGTTTCTTACAGAGGGCTGAAGTAAGAAAATTAATTATATACAAATATACATAAAATATAATTAATTATGAATTTAATGAAATATGTTTACAATAATAAAATATATAAAGAAATATTGAATAATCCTACAAATTTTGTATCTGACTGTAATTAAAACTCCAGGTACAAATGAAGGGGAAGTATTTTATTCAATGTCCTTGGGTCTTGGGCATGTGACTTTGATGACGGTCAGGTAATGATAGTTCACTGCAAGTGTGTTTGGCTAACACATCTTAGAAACTTTAACTTGTGTACTTTGATAGTTCTTAATAAGAGACTATAGCGACTCATAATACTTGTTAACATTTAGTTATCATCTAAAACCAAGTACTTTACAGATACTATACAGATAGTAACCATCCAAAATCAAGTACTGTACAGGTACTATACAAAAAGTAACCATCCAAAAGCAAGACTAAAAAGAAAGTAACCATCAAAATACTGCTAGGTAACAACTAAATACAACGAGTCCAACGTGTCAAGTCTATGTCGGTTTGGCTACTACCCTAAAAATTGTATATCTCTGGATAATCTTCAAAGTCAATACCTATTAAATTCTGGATGGAGCAGTGGAGACGAAATTTCTACGGGATCCCCAATTAAAATTTTTCTGTACCATTAAAAAATTTGTTGGGATTGACTGAGGATTATAAAAAAGTTTTGTTAAATTGTAAGCATGAACTAGTGTTGATGCTAACTAAGAATCTTGGTGATGTGTTTGAGCAAACCAGAAATGAACAAACTTTTAAGTTGGAAATTACGAATAAAATCTGGAAAATTCCCCATGTAACTCTGAGCGATTTTGCAAAAAATTAAGATGTACGATATTATTAAAAGTGGTGTAAACCTACCAATCGCATTCCGGAGTTGGGATTCATATGTTAACGCAAAATTGGGGTATGGAAGTCAACACAGCTGGAATGTGAAATTGTCGGCTAACCGCAAAAAACCAAGATTTGCCATAATTGGATTTACACTAAATGGAGAACTTATCACAAATAACTTATCAAACTTGAAAGTTCACTTGAATTCTGAGTCATATCCATGTGATAATCTGAATGTTGATTTTAGTAAGAATTAGTATGCTCACCTATATGAAATGTATACAAGATTTCAATCTAGTTAATCGTGAATCACAACCATTTTTGACCCCAAATGAATTTAAATTGAAGACCCCTATTATTGTGGTTGATCTTTCATATCAAAATGAATCAGTAAAATTGGTCCTATTGATGTGAGAATTTCAATAGAACTAAAGACACCAAGTCATGAAAATACCCAAGATTATTGTCTCCTCATACAAGACCGTTTAGTTGAATATAACCCACTAAACGGACTAGTACAACGAGTTGTTTAACATTAGAAAAATGTTGAAAGATACTGTTTCGATTGATGTTCAAGGTTTCTTTGATAATAATAATAATTTTATTCTAAAGGAAATTGGAATTGTATTCGAAAAAGATCCAAACTTGAATAATAGTTTTTTAATAGAACCACCATATGATTTTACTTTGCTAAATACAAAATCTCGAAAGACTGCAATTTGGTTAACCAATACACATCACAAAATTTTTTGGAACGATGGAGAAAATAGTTTTCCACAAACTCGAAAGTATCTAAGGACAATTACAAGCGGAAAACAAATTATTTGTAAAGGTGTGGAAAAGAAACGATTTCTACAGACGTTTTTTGGGAGTCGTCAGCTCATTAATGTCGAGGAAATGGGCTGTCCGTCATTAAACAGGTTTAAAGGAAACCGGTTTCCCTATTGTGAAACACACCTTAAGGGCGGGGTTTGTGCTCTAAACAATGCATACATTATTTTGACATTTTTTAAAAGTAGCTTCAAAACAATAAAATAATTTTTATACATTATTTTAAAGTTGAGACTAGATGTGTAAGGATGTGCAAGAAAACAAAATTAACCAAATTAAGTTTCATGAGGAAATTGACCAATTTATTTAGTATACTCTTTATGGATATGATCGTGACATTTTTATGACATCTAAACCCCTTAAAATCAGATAATTTATGGATTATGTTAATTGTCCCAGAACCCGCATACGTTAATGAAGAGGCGGGGGCCATTAATATGTTAATTAGTGAGAGGCGGGGGTCATTAATATGCTAATTAGTAAGGGGACGGGGGCCATTAATATGCTAATTGTCCCAGAACCCGTCTTTCCCAACTACTAATGTCTGCCCTCTAATAATTCCCAACTGTTTCTTCTGAAAGTACTCGGTATATAAGGCGCATTAAATTAGACAAATTAATGCCCGTGAGCGGCAAGTCGTAAGTAAACTTCAAATATTAATATTATTTATATATATCTCGATTATTTCGTTTCAGTTTAAAATAATTATTTCTCTTACTAGCATAAAATAAAAACTAATTTTAATTTCATAATATTTATACACTAATCTAAGAATTATTCGTCCTTAAATCATGCCTGCAACTTTTTACTTTATTATTAAATCGGTCTTGTTTTTAGTCCAAATATGACTTGATTTAAGAATTATTCATACTTGATTGAAGACCGAAAGGTTCTTAAATCTAGTATTTTTGGTCTTGAAAATTCGTGCTCGAAAGTAGTATTTTGTTCTCGCGTTCTTTACTTTCCATGCTTGGCGAAGTTTTGACACCGAAAATACTAGGTTCAAGCACGAAGTACTTGACTTCTTTTCTGAGTGTAGGAGTCGTCCTCATATGGCTTGGCTATTGAAAAACCGAACACACACATTCATGTTCCACTTCGGCTTAACTTTACTCTAAGAGGGTATGGGTTGTTTACACTCACATTTTAATAAGAATGAAACATATAATATGAATATTAAACTTTTTAATAACAAGTTTTATCGCTTCAATTACCTCTTTTAATAGCACAAGTTTGGAATCTTAAGGGTTGTACAGTTTCAGATTCAAAGAGATATCTGTCGTTTCTTACATTTCCCGCTGAACTAGCGGGTTTTTCCAAAGTGGTAGAACAAATAGATCAAGTTTCCTAGCAAGTTTAGCTTCATGCAAGTAAAGGACCCTAAAACCATAACAGATTTTCCGTTTGAAAAAATCTAAAAGGAATGTTGTTCGTTAAATTGGTTTTTTTTCTTGTTTATTCCAATAAGTATGAAATATTACGTATACGGAGCTGAAACCAGTTACACTTTTTACCGCTTAATATCTTCCAAACGGTAATTTTTAGGGTAAAAAGTGTTATATATCAAAAGTTGAGGAATCTTAAGGGCTACAAGATATAAAATTGAAAAAGAAATCGTTCGACTCAATTTTGAGAAAATAGTCAAAAAGTGGTTTTAAAAAATAATTTTTTATCGTAACTCTAAATCTATTATATTCATAAAATTTTACTATATAAAGAGTATTTAGCAAATTAAATTATCTTTTCAGAGATATATAGCACGTTTCTGTAGCATTTTAAATCTGGCTTTTGTTTTTGATTTTCCGCTAAACTAGCGGGTTTTTCCAAAAGTCGTAGAACAAACGTTTTCTATTTCAAGCTACTTTATACACCCATAGGGTTTCCAAACCCCTAAAACTAAGATGGGATGCATACAAACCCACAAACAAAGGGACAAACATTTTCATTTTGGGAAGAAGAAGAAAATCTTGTTTTTTGAAATACTTTTGAACGGAACATCGGATTTCAACAAATGTCATTCGACGCGTATTCTCAGTAAGAATAAAACTAGCTAAGCAGCTTAGGGCTTTTATCCCAACTTTCACCGCTTTTTCTCCCAAACAAATCTATATTTCGAAAGTCTTGTTATGCAATCTTCTTAGTTAGTGCGATACCTTTCGATTGGTGTATACCTCGTTATGATCGGACCATAATAGCAGATTTTCAATTCTGCGGCTATATATAGTAGTTGTCTTCACACGCTCTCTTGCGCGCTTCGCCACTACGTGTACTGCCGTCCACAGTGATTTACTCCAACTTGATTAGTAGGAGTAATTATTTTATATTTAGTTATAGCAACAGCTCTTATAGGATATGTTCTACCTTGAGGACAAATATCATTTTGAGGAGCTACTGTAATTACAAACCTTTTATCTGCTATCCCTTATTTAGGAATAGACTTAGTTCAATGATTATGAGGGGGATTTGCTGTAGATAACGCCACTTTAACTCGATTTTTTACATTCCATTTTATTTTGCCATTTATTGTTCTTGCTATAACAATAATTCATTTATTATTTTTACATCAAACAGGGTCTAATATTGATAAAATTCCTTTTCATCCTTATTTTACATTTAAGGATATTGTAGGATTTATTGTCAAAATTTTTATCCTAATTTTATTAGTACTAATTAGCCCAAATTTATTAGGAGATCCTGATAATTTTATCCCAGCTAACCCATTAGATACACCTGCTCATATCCAACCAGAATGATATTTATACCCGTTACTCGTAGAGTAAAAGGGTATACTAGATTCGTCGGAAAGTATGTAACAGGCAGAAGGAAGCGTTTCCGACCCCATAAAGTATATATATTCTTGATCAGGATCACTAGCCGAGTCGATCTAGCCATGTCCGTCTGTCCGTCTGTCCGTCTGTCCGTCTGTCCGTCTGTCCGTCTGTCCGTCTGTCCGTCTGTCCGTCTGTCCGTATGAACGCTGAGATCTCGGAAACTATGAGAGTTACAATACTGGGATTAGGCACGCAGATTCCTGAGATTCCTGCGCAGCGCAAGTTTGTTTCAGTAGAGTGCCACGCCCACTCTAACGCCCACAAACCGCCCAAAACTGTGGCTCCTACAGTTTTGATGCTAGAATAAAAATTTTAACTGTAATGTAATGTTCTCATCAATACCTATCGATTGACCTAAAAAAAAGTTTGCCACGCCCACTTTAACGCCCACAAACCGCGAAAACCTGTGACGCCCACAATTTTTATGCTAGATAAAAAATTTTAACTGGAATGTATTCGTCTCGTCATTACCTATCGATTGACTCAAAAAAAAGTTTGCCACGCCCACTTTAACGCCCACAAACCGCAAAAACCTGTGACGCCCACAATTTTCATGCTAGATACAAAATTGTAACTGAAATGTATTGGTCTCGTCGATACCTATCGATTGATCCAAAAAAAAATTTGCCACGCCCACTCTAACGCCCATAACGCTTAAATCTGTATACCGCCGGTAGGTGGCGCATTTTAATCTCGCTTTGCTGCTTGCATATCTCCATTTAGCTGAGTAACGGGTATCTGATAGTCGAGGTACTCGACTATAGCGTTCTTCCTTGTTTTTATTTGCATACGATGTTTTACGTTATATTTCCAATAAATTATGAGGAGTTATTGCATTAGTTTTATAAATTGCAATTTTAATAATTTTACCTTTTTATAATTTAAGAAAATTCCGAGGAATTCATATAGGAAATGTTTTAGCTGGGTTGTTAACAATAACTTATTGAGGACTATGTGATTCTTATACTTTAATAATTGCTCATGGTTTATGTTCTTCTGGGTTGTTTTGTTTAGCTAATGTTTCTTATGAACGACTAGGTAGTCGTAGTATATTAATAAACAAGGGATTATTAAATTTTATACCTGCTATAACTTTATGATGATTTTTATTAAGATCTGCTAATATAGCTGCTCCTCCAACATTAAATTTGTTAGGAGAAATTTCTTTATTAAATAGAATTGTTTCTTGATCATGAATTTCTGTAATTATGTTATCATTCTTATCATTTTTTAGTGCTGCTTATACCCTATATCTTTATTCTTTTAGTCAACATGGGAAGTTATTTTCTGGAGTTTATTCTTTTAGATGAGCTAAATTCGAGAATATTTATTAATGCTATTACATTGATTACCTTTAAATTTATTAATTTTAAAAAGAGAATTGTAATAACTTTTGTATATGATTGAATAAGTTTATTATTTATATTTTTTGTTTAGTATTGTTTTTTTTGTTTTGTATAGAAAAGAATATATAAGAGATGAAAATATTAATCTATTTTTTATATTAGTATTAATATTCGTTTTATCTATAATATTATTAATTATTAGTCCTAATTTAATTAAAATTTTAATAGGTTGGGATGGTTTAGGATTAGTTTCTTATTGTTTAGTAATTTATTTTCAAAATATTAAATCTTATAATGCCGGTATATTAACTGCTTTATCTAATCGAATTGGAGATGTTGCTCTTCTTTTAGCTATTGCTTGAATATTAAATTATGAAAGATGAAATTATATTTTTTATTTAGAAGTTATACAAAATGAATTTGAAATATTAATAATTGGTAGATTAGTAATATTGACAGCTATAACTAAAAGAGCTCAAATTCCTTTTTCTTCTTGATTACCTGCTGCTATAGCTGCCCCTTCTCCTGTTTCTGCTTTACAAGGTGAGTTCCAAGTAAACAGGACTTTTTTATTCTAGCGCCCTCTAGTGGCGCCATCTATATGACTTCCAGTAAAAATTTCATGACATTTCATCTATTGGAAGTGAGTTTATTGCGTTTTCAGTGTCAGTATGTTTTTGTCATCGGTGCGAAAATGAGCTTCGAACAAAGAGTTAACATTAAATTTTGTTTTAAAATTGGTAAAACTTTTACGGAAACGTTTCAATTGATGAAACAAATTTATGGCGATGATTGCCTATCCCGTAGCAGAGTGCACGAGTGGTTTCAACGTTTTCAAAGTGGTCGTGAGGACATAAATGACGATGAACATGTGGGCCAACCCAAAACATCAATTTATCGCCTTTTGACCGAACATTTGGGCTTACAAAAGGTGTGTGCACGGTTTGTTCCGCACAAATTGACTGACGTCCAAAAATTGCTCAGAATTCAACATTTGAAGGAAATCTTTTACTGTGTTTATGCTATGCCTATTTCATGAAATAAATTCATGAAATGAGCAAATTCGTGTGTGCATAAACACCGTTTCATGAATTCGATAACACACGAAAGTTGACTATGAATTCAGTCCCAATTTACGAAATGCTGAGGCACAGCCTACTTCACAGCCTACTACTCTATAGAGCTCTATATAAAATTCAAAAGATTTGACAGCTTTACTAATATCATTTCATGAATTTGTCTGTGTTGCATAAACAGGGGCTATTATAATTTCATGTTCTGGAGAATGCATGATGTTTATAGCATAAACATACACAGAGAAAAAAAAATACCAAAACTGGTCATCAATAGGGTATTTTTTCATATCAATTTTGATCCCTTATGTTGCCATATCATATTCATAATTTCGAACATATGACATTGATATTTTCGAACATGTCAATTTGGTATTTTTCATACCAGATTGATATGAGCACATATCAAAGTTGTGACCAAATTGTGGTATTTTTTAATATCCAACTGATATGCTTTCATATCAAACTGATATGCTTTCACATCAAACTGATATGCTTTCATATCAAACTGATATTTTGTCAAATCAATTCGACACTTAACTCATACCCAGCTTTATATTAAAATAATTTTATTGAGAGAAACAAATTTGTAGTTTTATTTAAAATTTATTTTTATTCAAAGTCTTATGTTACATATAAAAAATAATTGTAACCTAAAATTACTTATCATAATTAAATAAACTAAAATATTTTTCTTCTTATCATTTTAAGACCAGTTGGTGTGTAATATACATGAATTGGTGGGCCTTCAAATTCGTTAATATTTATTATCTTAGTATTATTTATAAGTGAGCCAATTTCATAGGATTGGTAATGCTCATTTAAGCTGCTCACAAAAAATTCTTTTGTTGTGATGTCACCTTTTCTTTATATGCTGGTGTCGTATCCCCTGCGCAGACATCAATGTGCTAAAATTTGAAATTATTACAACCTGTTATGAAAATATTAAAAATTAAACTTACTTGTGCTCGCTTCCATTTTTGGAGCTTCTCGCGGAACTCGGATTTCAGACCAAGATGTTCTCTCTTGGAAAATATTAAATCAAGATCTGAAGCACTAATGTACTGCAGCCTTTTGTAGTTGTATCCACACTCTAGGAATATATTGCAAAAACAAGGAAGAACGCTATAGTCGAGTACCTCGACTATCAGATACCCGTTACTCAGCTAAATGGAGATATGCAAGCAGCAAAGCGAGATTAAAATGCGCCACCTACCGGCGGTATACAGATTTAAGCGTTATGGGCGTTAGAGTGGGCGTGGCAAATTTTTTTTTGGATCAATCGATAGGTATCGACGAGACCAATACATTTCAGTTACAATTTTGTATCTAGCATGAAAATTGTGGGCGTCACAGGTTTTTGCGGTTTGTGGGCGTTAAAGTGGGCGTGGCAAACTTTTTTTTGAGTCAATCGATAGGTAATGACGAGACGAATACATTCCAGTTAAAATTTTTTATCTAGCATAAAAATTGTGGGCGTCACAGGTTTTCGCGGTTTGTGGGCGTTAAAGTGGGCGTGGCAAACTTTTTTTTAGGTCAATCGATAGGTATTGATGAGAACATTACATTACAGTTAAAATTTTTATTCTAGCATCAAAACTGTAGGAGCCACAGTTTTGGGCGGTTTGTGGGCGTTAGAGTGGGCGTGGCACTCTACTGAAACAAACTTGCGCTGCGCAGGAATCTCAGGAATCTGCGTGCCTAATCCCAGTATTGTAACTCTCATAGTTTCCGAGATCTCAGCGTTCATACGGACAGACGGACAGACGGACAGACGGACAGACGGACAGACGGACAGACGGACAGACGGACAGACGGACAGACGGACAGACGGACAGACGGACAGACGGACATGGCTAGATCGACTCGGCTAGTGATCCTGATCAAGAATATATATACTTTATGGGGTCGGAAACGCTTCCTTCTGCCTGTTACATACTTTCCGACGAATCTAGTATACCCTTTTACTCTACGAGTAACGGGTATAATAAGTCTCAACTAATAATGGCTTACACATGTATATATATATATATATATATATATATAATATATATATATATGTGCACATATGTTGTATATGTATGTATATATATATATATGTATATATATATATATATATATAATATATATATATATATGTGCACATATGTTGTATATGTATGTATATATATATATATGTATATATGTATAGCGTAATTATACCGTTGTACACAGAATATACACAAAAAGGACGAATTTACAGTCATACTATTTTTTCAAAGACTTTTCGATATTACGTTTGATATGAAATCTTATCAACTTGCTAAGTATTCATATCATTATGATACGGATTCATATTAACATTTGAAGTTGATATGATTTCGTATCAAATTGATATGAATTCGAATCATTTTGATATGAAAAAATTGATATGTGAAAATTGAGGAGACAATATCAAACCGGTATTGTTCCGATTTTTTCTCTGTGTAGTAATTAAAGAGGCAAAAAATGACCCGAACTTCCTTTACAAGATTGTGACTGGTGACGAAACGTGGTGTTTTTAATATGATCCCGAAACGAAACGCCAGAGTGCTGAAGGGAAGGCGCCGGACGAGCCGAAACCCAAAAAATCGCGCCTGGAGAAGTCAAAAGTGAAGACAATGCTGATTTGTTTTTATGATTCCAAAGGTATTGTCCAAAAAGAATTTGTTCCAGCCGGCCAAAACGTTAATGCGGTATTCTACCTTGGAGTTTTGAAGCGTTTGGTGCGCCGTATTTGACGTGTTCGGCCCGAATATCGCGAAGATGGAAGTTGGCGTTTGTTGCACGATAATGCGCCGTCTCATTGATCGACGCTTGTGTCCGACTATTTGACCAAAAATCACATTTTAACCATCAACCACTCCCCGTATTCACCTGATATGGCACCATGCGACTTCTACCTGCGTTATGCAGACGTAGAGGCCATTCAAAGGTCTTGCAGCGGCATACTGGCGGCCTTACCGGGCAACGAGCTAAAAAACTCGTTCGGCATGCTTTTGGGCCGTGCAAAACGCTGTATTAAAGCAGAAGGAGACTATTTTGAATAAAATAAATTTATTTTGCCGAAAAAACTATTTGTTTTGTCTTTTTTTTTTAAGTCCTGTTTACTTTTGAACTCACCTTGTAGTACATTCTTCTACTTTAGTAACAGCTGGGGTATATTTATTAATTCGATTTAATATTATTTTAAGAACTTCTTATTACTTTTATTTTTTTATTTTCTTACTTTTATTATCTGGTATAACAATATTTATAGCTGGATTGGGGGCTAATTTAATCACTTTAAGACAATTGGGTTTAATAATAAGAATTTTATCAATAGGATTTTATAAGTTAGGTATATTTCATTTATTAACACATACCTTATTTAAGGCATTGTTATTTATATGTCCTGGAGCTATTATTCATAACAAATAATTCTCAAGATATTCGATTAATAGGGGGTTTAAGAATTCATATACCTTTAACTTCTGCTTGTTTTAATGTTTCTAATTTAGCTTTATGTGGAATACCTTTTTTAGCTGGATTTTATTCTAAGGATATAATTTTGGAAATCGTTAGAATTAGAAATATTAATATATTTTCATTTTTTTTATATTTTTTTTCAACAGGCTTATTCTTTTCGGTTAGTTTATTATTCAATAACTGGGGATTTAAATTGTGGAAGTTTAAATATATTAAATGATGAAAGTTGAGTAATACTTCGGGGTATATTAGGTTTATTAATTGTAAGAATTATTGGGGGGAGAATATTAAATTGAATAATTTTTCCTATTCCTTATATAATTTGTTTACCTAAATACTTAAAATTATTAACATTATTTGTATCTATTTTTGGAGGTTTATCAGGTTATTTAATTTCAATAACAAATTTATATTCTTTAAATAAATCTTTGTTAAATTATAATTTAGTTACTTTTTTAGAGTCAATATGATTTATACCTTATATTAGAACTTATGGAATAATTTTTTATCCATTAAATTATGGTCAATTAGTAGTAAAAAGTTTTGACCAAGGTTGATCTGAATATTTTGTAGGTCAACAGTTAAATAATTATTCTAAAACTTTATAATAATAGTTTAAAAATTTATTTAATATTATTTGTATTTTGAATATTAATTTAATTTATTATTATTTTTATGTTCAAATAGCTTATATTTAGAGTATGACACTGAAGATGTTATGGAGATTAATTAATCTTTGAATATAGTGAATTAATTTTAGCAATTTATAAAAATAATATATTTTATTATTACAATGAAAATGTAAGGTTTTAATTTAAACTATATAAATAGAAGTATAAATGGAATTTAACCATTAAAAGAAAAAAGTTAGCAGCTTTTTCTTGATCACCATACTTCCTTAATTGGGGTTTATGCCCAGTTATATCTTTAACAGTGATACGCCTCTTTTTGGCTTCAATTAAAGAATAAGGGTAAATTTACCTAAGGTTAGGTCGAAAGTAACTGCAATTAATCGCTTCATATTCTATTTAAGGTAGATTGAATATTCAATACTTTTTGAATGCAAATCAAATGTTATAATTAACTACAACCCTATTTTAATTTGATCAATTTAATATACCTAAATTTCATTCATGGTATAGTCCAATTAATAAAATTAAAACAAAAATAATTAAAGTAACTGTTAAAATTATAATATTAGAATATTTTAAGATAATAATTATAGGTAAAATTAAAGCGATTTCTACATCAAAAATTAAAAAAATAATAGTAATTAAAAACAAGGAAGAACGCTATAGTCGAGTACCTCGACTATCAGATACCCGTTACTCAGCTAAATGGAGATATGCAAGCAGCAAAGCGAGATTAAAATGCGCCACCTACCGGCGGTATACAGATTTAAGCGTTATGGGCGTTAGAGTGGGCGTGGCAAATTTTTTTTTGGATCAATCGATAGGTATCGACGAGACCAATACATTTCAGTTACAATTTTGTATCTAGCATGAAAATTGTGGGCGTCACAGGTTTTTGCGGTTTGTGGGCGTTAAAGTGGGCGTGGCAAACTTTTTTTTGAGTCAATCGATAGGTAATGACGAGACGAATACATTCCAGTTAAAATTTTTTATCTAGCATAAAAATTGTGGGCGTCACAGGTTTTCGCGGTTTGTGGGCGTTAAAGTGGGCGTGGCAAACTTTTTTTTAGGTCAATCGATAGGTATTGATGAGAACATTACATTACAGTTAAAATTTTTATTCTAGCATCAAAACTGTAGGAGCCACAGTTTTGGGCGGTTTGTGGGCGTTAGAGTGGGCGTGGCACTCTACTGAAACAAACTTGCGCTGCGCAGGAATCTCAGGAATCTGCGTGCCTAATCCCAGTATTGTAACTCTCATAGTTTCCGAGATCTCAGCGTTCATACGGACAGACGGACAGACGGACAGACGGACAGACGGACAGACGGACAGACGGACAGACGGACAGACGGACATGGCTAGATCGACTCGGCTAGTGATCCTGATCAAGAATATATATACTTTATGGGGTCGGAAACGCTTCCTTCTGCCTGTTACATACTTTCCGACGAATCTAGTATACCCTTTTACTCTACGAGTAACGGGTATAAAAATCGTAATGAAAATGGTAATCGAGAGGATGATTTTGGATAAAATCCACATTCAAAAGGAGATCTTTTTTCTCGGTCAATAAGTGCTTTTTTTGATAGGATTAAAATAAAAATACAACAACAGTTGTAATTAATAAAATTAATGAAGCAATAATAATAATAGAAAAAATTATCTATACTATTTATTAATAGACCTTATGATTGGAAGACAAATATACTTTCATACTATATAGATAATTATGATAATAGTTTAACCTCCTCATCAGTAAATTGTAATATACAAAAATAATCAAACTACATCTACAAAATGTCAGTATCATGCAGCTGCTTCAAATCCAAAGTGATGACTTTTTGAAAAATGATTATTTAAATGTCGTAATAAACATACTAAAATAAAAGTTGTTCCAATTAAAACATGGTTTCTATGAAATCCTGTAGCCATATAAAATGGCGACCCATAAACTGAATCGACAATAGTAAATGGAACTTTAATACATTCGTAAGCTTGTAAAATTATAAAAGAAACTCCTAATAATACAGTAAAAAACAAAAAAGAACGCTATAGTCGAGTACCTCGACTATCAGATACCCGTTACTCAGCTAAATGGAGATATGCAAGCAGCAAAGCGAGATTAAAATGCGCCACCTACCGGCGGTATACAGTTTCAAGCGTTTTGGGCGTTAGAGTGGGCGTGGAAAATTTTTTTTGGATCAATCGATAGGTATTGACGAGACCAATACATTTCAGTTAAAATTTTTTAACTAGCATGAAAATTGTTGGCGCCACAGGCTTGGGCGGTTTGTGGGCGTTAGAGTGGGCGTGGCAAACATTGTTTTGGTCAATCGATAGGTATTGACGAGAACAATACATTTCAGTTAAAAATTTTATTCTAGCATCAAAACTGTAGGAGCCACAGTTTTGGGCGGTTTGTGGGCGTTAGAGTGGGCGTGGCACTCTACTGAAACAAACTTGCGCTGCGCAGGAATCTCAGGAATCTGCGTGCCTAATCCCAGTATTGTAACTCTCATAGTTTCCGAGATCTCAGCGACAGACGGACAGACGGACATGGCTAGATCGACTCGGCTAGTGATCCTGATCAAGAATATATATACTTTATGGGAACGGAAACGCTTCCTTCTGCCTGTTACATACTTTCCGACGAATCTAGTATACCCTTTTACTCTACGAGTAACGGGTATAACAAGGAAGAACGCTATAGTCGAGTACCTCGACTATCAGATACCCGTTACTCAGATAAGATAAGTTAGCCGCGCACTTTGTTCTCTCTCCCTTGCTCTCATTGCTCGGCTCTGCTTTTGTTTCATCCGGCGCCAAGAATGAGAAAGCAACACATAAAATAGGCAAAAAACATTTATATTTATGTATGCTTGCTAAACATACACAATTTTAAGGCACATTCTGTATTTCAAAATATTTGGTTGAATAGCTTTGTTTGAAAGAATTCTATTTGCCGCGGACATTAGTTTGCAATTTTTTACATCCACACACATGCAAGTTATATGACACATTATTTAGGGGCTCTTACCCAATTTATAAACAACTTTGAGCCGAGAGCTAATTTCCAAAGAACTCTGACAGACCCGAGATAAATCCGTGGTCAGCTATTTCTGCCAAGCAGGCCTCCAAATCTTTCCCACCCAGATCAATTTCACGCAGTCCGAATCAAACGGATGCTGTAAACATCCAAACCGATATTGTAAACAATCGGAGACCCAAGCGAGCCTTGAGTCCGCTAACGTAAACAAAAGATCCCCAAAAGCGAGTCCCGAGTCCGCTAACGTAAACAAAAAGATCCCCAAAGCGGTCCCTAAACTCCGCTAATGTAAACACCAATTTCCGGCCAAGATTGGACTTCGAATTTAATTGGCAAATTGCATCATCCTATTTTCCGACTCTCTTGAGTCATTCTCTTTATCAATTTTTGGGGATAAAATCTATTAAGCCGAGGTTTGATTATTGATCATTGAACTAGAGAGCGGGCAGTCCGTTTTTGAGATCCGAATCGAGCAGAACAAATATTCGAGAATAAATACAAGAGCAGTGAATTAAATAAGTTCGACCTATTGTAAAATTGTAATAGTGAATAAGTGATTGTTAAAAATAAAAATAATTTTTTTTAATCAATTCACTAGTGAGAAACTTAATTGGCGCCCAACGTGGGGCCGTGTGATCAAAAAATTCTAAAGCGAAGCTTTTAAATAAACCCCAAAAAAGTTTAAAAGTGAAAAAGGAATTTTGCGCGGCCAACAACCCGATACAACCGACGAAAATATAAAGCCTGTGTTGATAAAAATAAGGTGGAAATTAATAAATGCAATAATCCCCTTAAACTCTATACAACCGGCAAAAAAATAAAAAGTTTGTGTTGATCAAAAAATAATAAGGTGGAAAATAATTAATGGAATAATCCCCTTAAAATCTCACATTACAAAATAGTGTTCGTAACATAAATTCACTGCTCGGACAAAATAAAAAATTTAAAAAGTGACAACAAAATTCATCGAAATAAATAACCATTTTGAAAAACAATTTAATTAAAAACAAGGAAGAACGCTATAGTCGAGTACCTCGACTATCAGATACCCGTTACTCAAAGGGAAATGGAGATATGCAAGCAGCAAAGCGAAATTAAAATGCGCCACCTACCTGCGGTAGACAGATTTAAGCGTTATGGGCGTTAGAGTGGGCGTGGCAAATTTATTTTTGGATCAATCGATAGGTATTGACGACACCAATACATTTCAGTTAAAATTTTTCATCTAGCATCCAAATTGTGGGCGTCGCAGGTTTTCGCGGTTTGTGGGCGTTTAAGTGGGCGTGGCAAACTTTTTTTTAGGTCAATCGATAGGTATTGATGAGAACAATACATTTCAGTTAAAATTTTCTATCTAGCATCAAAACTGTAGGAGTTTCAGTTTTGGGCGGCTTGTGGGCGTTAGAGTGGGCGTGGCAGTCTACTGAAACAAACTTGCGCTGCGTAAGAAGCTCAGGAATCTGTACGCCAAATCTCAATAGCCTAGCTCTCATAGTTTCCGAGATCTCAGCGTTCATCCGGACAGACAGACGGACAGACGGACAGACGGTCAGACGGACAGACGGACAGACGGACAGACGGACAGACGGACAGACGGACAGACGGACAGACGGACATGGCTAGATCGACTCGGCTAGTGATCCTGATCAAGAATATATATACTTTATGGGGTCGGAAACGCTTCCTTCTGCCTGTTACATACTTTCCGACGAATCTAGTATCTAGACAGACGGACAGACGGACAGACGGACAGACGGACATGGCTAGATCGACTCGGCTAGTGATCCTGATCAAGAATATATATACTTTATGGGGTCGGAAACGCTTCCTTCTGCCTGTTACATACTTTCCGACGAATCTAGTATACCCTTTTACTCTACGAGTAACGGGTATAAATATCTAAAAACCAAAATCTACAAACAAATCTTCGAAAAGATATTTGAAGACAAAAAGGCTGAAGGGCAATCCCTCGCCAAGAAATAAACACTGAAGAAAGAAGGAAGACATCAATTTAAAAACCCGAAGAAGGAAGGAAGACCCCAAGATACAAAAAAGGAAGGACGACCCCAAGCAGGATCATCATCTAAGAAAAACGACAACCCCAAAAAACAACGACAAGAAAAACAAGGAAGAACGCTATAGTCGAGTACCTCGACTATCAGATACCCGTTACTCAAAGGGAAATGGAGATATGCAAGCAGCAAAGCGAAATTAAAATGCGCCACCTACCTGCGGTAGACAGATTTAAGCGTTATGGGCGTTAGAGTGGGCGTGGCAAATTTATTTTTGGATCAATCGATAGGTATTGACGACACCAATACATTTCAGTTAAAATTTTTCATCTAGCATCCAAATTGTGGGCGTCGCAGGTTTTCGCGGTTTGTGGGCGTTTAAGTGGGCGTGGCAAACTTTTTTTTAGGTCAATCGATAGGTATTGATGAGAACAATACATTTCAGTTAAAATTTTCTATCTAGCATCAAAACTGTAGGAGTTTCAGTTTTGGGCGGCTTGTGGGCGTTAGAGTGGGCGTGGCAGTCTACTGAAACAAACTTGCGCTGCGTAAGAAGCTCAGGAATCTGTACGCCAAATCTCAATAGCCTAGCTCTCATAGTTTCCGAGATCTCAGCGTTCATCCGGACAGACAGACGGACAGACGGTCAGACGGACAGACGGACAGACGGACAGACGGACAGACGGACATGGCTAGATCGACTCGGCTAGTGATCCTGATCAAGAATATATATACTTTATGGGGTCGGAAACGCTTCCTTCTGCCTGTTACATACTTTCCGACGAATCTAGTATACCCTTTTACTCTACGAGTAACGGGTATAATAAGGAGGACGATTCGTGAGCGATATAATCCCTTTTTTATTATTATTATTATTTAATAAGAAATTTGTAAAAAAAATATAATTATACAAAGTGGAAGAATTAATTTCTGATTTCGAAAATATTCTCAAAATGTCAGAACCTTCAACAAGCCAGAACGGAGCAAATAAAAGACTCCACATAAGTTCGCCTCAGGAACATCATCAGGCGATAACAAACAATACCATGTTAAATGTAGGAGATTTAATTAAACAAATTGTAAATTTTGAATTGAATCCATTAAAGGAAGAGATCGTTAACTTAAGATCGCAGCTTTCTCATAAAATTAAAACGGTTGAAGATTATCAGATAGAGATTATAGATCCAAATATAAAGTGCGACACATCTTATGAGATCATCAAATCTGTTAGGGAATATAAAGGAGAAGAAGATAAATATGTAAGCTGGAGAGAATCGGCTGAAATAGCCATGGGGCAATATGCCAGAGGGAGTGAAAGATTTTATTCCGCCCTATCGATATTAAGAAACAAAATAACGGGAATGGCAAACGATGCCTTAACCCATAACGGTACGGTATTAAATTTCGATGCCATAATGGCCAGACTTGACTTTGTCTTTAGCGACAAACGTCCTATTCATATCATTGAACAGGAACTAAGTGTTTTGAGTCAGGGAAAATTATCAATTATGGATTATTATGGTACAGTTAATAGAAAGTTAACTCTACTTATTAATAAAACAATTATGACCTACGGGAGAAACAAACCGATAACAGCAGAAATTAATGAAAAACATAGGAAGACTGCTCTTAGAGTTTTCATTACCGGCCTAAACGGCCAAATTTCAGACACAATTTTCTCAATGAATCCACCTGACCTACCGAATGCAATGGTCATAGTTCAGGAATTGGAAAGCAACAACATGAGGGCGCATTTCGCAAACAGTTTCTCAACCACTCAGAGAAAAAATAGTGAGCTAAACTCTGGTGGAAATGGACAAACACATTTCAACCAAAAGCAAAGACAACAAAACAACAATTACAATAACCATCGAAATAGTAATAATTTAAGGTTTAATCATGACAACAACCAGAACAAAAATAATTATGGTTATTATAATCAGAACAAACATAATTCCTGGAACCAGGGTAGATTTAATAATAACCAACAAAATCAGTGGAACACCTATAGGCAGCCACAAAATAAGCCAGAACCAATGGAGGTAGACGAGTCTATCCAGGTTCAGAATAGGGCTAACAACGGCTATAATCAAAACTATAATAAATATCAAAATAATAATTATAGCGAAAACAAGTGGGATCAAACAAAAAAGTTTGAGACCCAGAATACTCAGCAAGGACAAGCCCAAAATAAAAGGGTACCAACTGGAACTGTTAACCAACCGGCTAACAA
Source organism: Drosophila suzukii (assembly GCF_043229965.1). Taxonomy (NCBI): domain Eukaryota; kingdom Metazoa; phylum Arthropoda; class Insecta; order Diptera; family Drosophilidae; genus Drosophila; species Drosophila suzukii. The sequence continues at coordinate 7,381,533 of NC_092085.1, forward strand.
GACAATGAGACTAAACAACATTGAGGAGAACCATTTTTTAGACAAAAGTCAGGCTTACCCTACTTGGACCCGAAATGACCCGAAAATAAATAAAAAATTAAAAATATTAATTGACACTGGGGCAACCTCGTGTTATATTAGAACTGGAGTTTACAAAAATAAGAATGAGCTTCCAATATACAAAAGAGTATCCACAGTGAATGGATATTCAATAATTAAATATTATCATATAATAACTATTTTGGATACACGGTATACTTTTTATGAAATAGAAGGGCTAGACTCAGATCTACTGATCGGCTATAACCTATTGAAAAAAATAGGAGCTGTGATTGATACAGCTAAGGGAGTTATTAAATATAACGGAATAGAAGAGAAATTAAATTATGACAAAGGAAACAATTTAAACCAACATTCTTTAACAGAAGAAAACACCATTCTTCCATTAAAAGAATTTATATTAAAAAAATACTTTGATGAAAAGGCTCAAATCAGATCCGAATCTGAAATGGGTAATCAAAGCGAATTTAGTTTGGGATATACAAATCCTGAACACGCCGTCGTTGAAATATCCGACAAAAATAAAAGTTTGGAATTTAAAAATTCCGAACACGCCGTCGTTGAAATATCCGACAAAAATAAAAGTTTGGAATTGAAAAATTCTGAACACGCCGTCGTTGAAATATCCGACAAAAATAAAAGTTTGGAATTGAAAAATTCTGAACACGCCGTCGTTGAACTATCCGACAATCAAAAAATAAACAACATAAAAATATCATCTGCAGATCAAAGAAAAGATCTGGAGAATGAAATATTAAATATTATAAATGAAGAGCATTCAAAAATAAATATGCAGATTCCTTTTCGGACAGATATACGCGGTGAAATAAACACCGTAAATGATAGGGCCATTTACAGCAAACAATACCCTTATGCTCTATCAGCTTCAGATTTTGTAAATTCTGAAATAAGTCGAATGCTAAAAGAAGAAATTATAAGGCCAAGTAGAAGTCCTTATAATTCCCCAGTACTAGTGGTACCAAAAAAGGGTTTCAATGAAGATGGAACTCCAAAACTAAGACTCGTAATTGACTATAAAAAACTAAATGAAAATACTATACCTGATAGGTATCCAATGCAGGACCCTTCAGTGATTTTATCGAATCTCGGAAAAGCCAAATACTTTTCAACAATTGACTTGGAATCTGGATTTCATCAGATTCTCATGAACGAACCTGACATACAAAAAACCTCATTTTCGATAAATAATGGGAAATACGAATTCCTAAGAATGCCTTTCGGTTTGACAAACGCTCCTAGAATATTCCAACGAGCGATGGACGATATTTTGAGAGAACAAGTGGGTAAAACATGTCATGTTTATATGGATGACATAATCATATTTTCAAAAACAATTGAGCAACATTACAAAGACCTAATTGTCATTATTAAAATTTTGCTGAACGCAAACATGAAAATTTCGATTGAAAAATCAAAGTTCTTTAAGTTAGAAACAAACTTTCTCGGTTACGTTGTTTCTCACAATGTGATCAAAACCGATCCCGAAAAAATTTCAACAATTGTAAAATATCCGATCCCTAAAAATATTCGAGAGCTTAGAAGCTTCCTAGGCCTTACAGGATATTACAGGAAATTTGTGCAAAATTACGCAAAGATAGCTAAACCATTAACAAAATATTTAGAAGGCCAAAACGGCAAAGTATCTAAAAAAGCATCACGTAAAACTTTAATACAGTTTGATGATTCAGCTGTAAGAGCTTTTAACGAGCTCAAAGAAAATTTAATTGCACAAGTAGAACTAGTACAACCGGACTATAATAAAAAATTTACCCTAACAACTGACGCGTCTGACTTAGCAATTGGTGCGGTTCTTTCTCAGGAAGGAAAACCAATCACATTTATTTCAAAAACTCTAACCAAAACTGAACAATTATACGCGACAAATAAAAAGGAACTTTTAGCCATAGTATGGGCTTTTAAAAACCTTCGTAATTACTTATATGGGGTTAACAACATCGAGATCTATACCGATCTCCAACCTCTTTCATTTTCCATTTCTCAAAAAAATCCAAATATCGAAATGAAAAGATGGTATTCTTTTATTGAAAGCTATTCACCCAAAATAATTTATAAGCCAGGAGCAACAAATGTTGTTGCGGACGCTTTATCAAGGATACAAATTAATAACTTAACGGAAAGTAATGAATCGGTCTCAGATCAAAATACTCAGCATTCAGCAGAGAGTAGTTTTGAGAATGTTATACAAGAAACCCGAAAACCCTTAAACCAATTTAAGCAACAATTGCTAATAGCAACGGGGAGGTATACAATACATGAGTCGATTAATGTATTCGGAAATACTAGACATATAATAGAGTATGATACTCCAGAAAATTTAATATCAATATTAAGAGAATATATTCCACCCAATATAACAATAGGAGTTCACTGTACTCTAGAAGATTTTTATAGAATTCAAAAACCACTTAAAGATAATTTTATAAATACATTTTTATACACTAAGACATTTGTCCAGGATGTCGAAGACGGTGAAGACAGATCCGTGATTATCACAGAAACTCATTGTAGAGCTCATAGAGGGCTTGATGAAAATTATAAGCAAATAACTAGACTCTATTATTGGCCTAATTTATACAAAAAGCTTAAGGAATTTATAAAGAATTGCACAATCTGCAATCAAAACAAATACAACAGACACCCAGTACAGATTCCTATCGGTCAAGCGCCTATTCCAGAAAGAGAAGGTGAAAATTTACATCTTGACATATATTACGCCCAAAATCTTATATTCATTACTTGTATAGATTCCTATTCGAAATATTTGGTCGTAAAAGAAATCCCTAACAAACTAAATATAGAAAATAAAGTTTCAGAAATTTTACAACAATTTCCATTAGCCAAATCTTAGATGATAGATAACGAACCAAGTTTCTCTTCATCCCAATTCAAATCCTTTGCTCAAAGAAATGGGATATCTCTATTCTTTGCAGATCCTCGACATAGTACGTCCAACGGACAAATAGAAAGGGCACACTCTACTTTAACAGAAATTGCTCGCTGCATTAAAGATGAGCTTAATTTAGTTGACTATTCCGAAATTATTATTAAAGCAGCACAAAAATATAATTTAACAATTCACTCAATAACCAACCAACGACCTTTTGACATACTATTTAATAAAATCAAACACGAAGATATGCCTAAATTATTGCAACAAGCTCAAGAGAAAATGTTGCATTTCCACAATAAAGATAGACAAAATAAGAATTATCACGTAGGAGAGGTAATTTACGAAAAGAAACATGGGGAAAGAAACAAGCTAAATTCTAGATACAAAAAACAAGTAGTTAAGGAAAATCTCCCTAATAAAGTTATTATAAATAACAGAAACCGTACGATTCATAAAGATAATATAAAATAATTTGTTTCAAATTACAGATAATGATTTCAATAATGTACTTATTACTGCTGGTAGCTACAACCAAATCCGAAATTGTGGATTACACGAACCATGATTTCCTTCTTTACAAGGATACCAAAGATGTTCTTATTTATGAATCATACGCAGATTTATTTCATATAACTAATATAAGTCTTTATAGAGATATAATTAATCTTGAAACAGAATTTCTGAAGAGTCACGACAGCAACAATTTTCTTTGGGAAATATCCCACGATTTAAAAATTATCCAAATACTTATCTCCCAAATTATACCCAGTAGATCGAAAAGAGGCATTAATGAAATAGGCACTATTTGGAAATGGATAGCGGGAACACCAGATCATGATGATTTCATAACTGTTCAAAATAAAATCGATGATTTAATACAAAATAATAACGATCAATACGTTATTAATTCTAAAATATTTAAAGAGATAAAATCTTTATCTGAAGAATTCAAGACAGCCTTTAAAGATCAAGAAATTCCGCTGAGAAAATATCGTCTGCGTTTGCTTACTTACGATCTTATGAATTTAATGGACACAATTACACTCGCCAAAATCGATGTATTTAATACTAAAATTCTAAACAACGACGATATACAAGAAATTTATAAACACGAAAATAGACCTGTAGTTATAACAGACCTTTTAGATATATCTGAATTTAAAATCGCTTTGCATCAAGATCTTATTATAATTTACATAAAATACCCTATTATTACCGATCGCTGTGACGTTTACAATTCAAGATCCATTTCACATGATGATGGAAAATTATTAATTGATAATCACGTCGCAAAATGTAGAAATAAGTACTATGTAATGTCTAATTTTAAGACAGAAATATTTAACAATTATTGCACACTTAACCCAGAAGGTTCTTGTTTCACCAGATTACTAAATGGAGAAAAATCTTTTTGTAACAAAATCAGAGAAAAAAATAAAAAAGTAGATGTAATCCAAGATGGAGCCATTTTTGTAAATGGAGAAAATACAGTTAATGACACTCATTTAAATGGGTCATATTTAATTACTTTTAATGGCACCTCTATAATTAATAATATTTCCTACACCAATGTAGACAATAAGATATTGGAATACATCACAGCTCGAAAATATACAGATTTTTTAATATCCGAATATATTATATCTAATGATTCGGAACTCTCATTTGATAATATTAACGTACTAAATCCATTTATTCAAATTAAACAAACTCAAATACCAGTTACGTTAATATTAATCATATTAGCATTAATATATTTAATTATTATGATTATAATCAAATTCAGAAAATTTTTAATATTCAAACCATGGCAAATTCGTATAGAAATCGAACCAGAAAGCAATATTTCCGATATTGAGATAAATAATACACCCGACAATGAAAATACCCTAGAAGAAAATATCATTGTCGAATTAACCAATCAATTACATTTAATATACCCAACAGTTCCAATGAATCGGGACGATTCAATTTAGAATGGGGGGAGTTATATGACACATTATTTAGGGGCTCTTACCCAATTTATAAACAACTTTGAGCCGAGAGCTAATTTCCAAAGAACTCTGACAGACCCGAGATAAATCCGTGGTCAGCTATTTCTGCCAAGCAGGCCTCCAAATCTTTCCCACCCAGATCAATTTCACGCAGTCCGAATCAAACGGATGCTGTAAACATCCAAACCGATATTGTAAACAATCGGAGACCCAAGCGAGCCCTGAGTCCGCTAACGTAAACAAAAGATCCCCAAAAGCGAGTCCCGAGTCCGCTAACGTAAACAAAAAGATCCCCAAAGCGGTCCCTAAAATGCATATTCCTTGAAAGAGATAAATAAAGATGTACAGATCTTTAAAGGTTTTTGCCCGTCAATGGGACAAATGGATAAAGGGTTCATTATTCAATAGAATAAGTTAGCCGCGCACTTTGCTCTCTCTGAGCGCCGGCAGGGCTTTTTTCTTTGCCGCTAAGTTCGGCCGCCAACTATTTACATCAGTGGTCGGCAGCGGCCTATCTAGTGAGCATAGGGAAGTGTTCTGCCCATCCTCTGCTCGCTCACGTATAACGTACGTGTTCGTGTGACTTCGGCATGGGTTTTCGGGTCATTTTTTCTCAACTTCGGCGCGCTTTTTTGTTGCTGCGGCAGAGGATCTCAGTGCAAAGCAGAGAAACGTCTCGCTACAGCCCGCCGCACGCAAACTTCGTGTTTGTTACACTCACACTAACGCAAGGCAAACTTGTGATGGTATGTGTGTGCCGACCACTGATTTACATACACACACATACACGCGTAAAAACATTTCGCATTGTCTGGCTCTGACGTCATAGCTTTTTTCTTGGAAGATTTGTGGGCGTTAGAGTGGGCGTGGGTCACTCGATAGGTATTGATGAGAAGAATACACTTATGTTAAAATTTTTATTCTAGCATCAAAACTGTAGGAGCCACAGTTTTGGGCTGTTTGTGGGCGTAAGAGTGGGCGTGGCACATTGCTGAAACAAACTTGCGCTGCGTAAGAAGCTCAGGAATCTGCACGCCAAATCTCAATAGCCTAGCTCTTATAGTTTCCGAGATCTCAGCGTTCATCCGGACAGACAGACGGACAGACGGACATGGCTAGATCGACTCGGCTAGTGATCCTGATTAAGACTATATATACTTTACGGGGTCTGAAACGCTTCCTTCTGCCAGTTACATACTTTCCGACGAATACAGTATACCGTTTTACTCTACGAGTAACGGGTATAAAAACACTGAAGCTATAATTTGTTTCACATTATTTTCCCACCAAATTTCCGATCGTTCCTATGTCAGATATATAATATAGTCTTCCGATTTTGATAAAATTTAATTCGAAATTCAATAGCAGAGCGAGATTAAAATGCGCCACCTACCGGCGGTAAATAGATTTAAGCTTTATTTGCGTTAAAGTGGGCGTGGTAAATGTTTTTTTGGAACAATCGATAGGTATTGACGAGACCAATAAATTTCAGTTAAAATTTTTTATCTGCCATGAAAATTGTGGTCGTCACAGGTTTGCGCGGTTTGTGGGCGTTAGAGTGAGCGTGGCATATTCGCGTAACAAACTTGCTGTTGGGGTAATTACCTGGTAAGGGTTATACCGTTTAAGGATTATGGGGCTCGAAAGACCGACTTCTAACCCAAACAAGCCACTGTCGTTGTAGTCGTCGAAAGATTCGTTTGAAGAAAACACCTGTTATATGCTGATCACTTATTTTTGGATCTTTTGCAATATATTTGAGCTTTTGCGCTCGTCAACTCGTGTACTTCAAGAATTTTTTTATGCAAGTGGCGTCTCTTTTTGCCGACTAGAGTGACCGTCTTTCATTCGGTGATACATGCGAGATTTCCATAACAGTTTAGTATTTTTCTTACATAACACAATGACATTACATCAACATATCAAATTCAAATTAATATAATGCATCAACATTCTCCTCCCAAGTATTGGAGTCGTGGAAAATTAAGTATAGAAAATTAAGTATGGTTTAATTATTTTTACAGCAGGTCTCTTATAAATATGGTCATTAATTTTTACATCAACAATTCTCACACGCCTATCATTTGATGGATACGTTTTGACAATTTTTCCTTTTGGCCAAACATTTCTAGGAAGGTCGGATTCCATTATCAAAACTACATCACCTTCTTTTAAAACATTACTGTCTTTTGTCCATTTACGACTACATAGTAAAAATTGTCTATATTCTTTTTTCCATTTCAACCAAAAAGTGTCTGCAAGTCTTTGTGACGATTTCCACATATTTAACAGTCTCAAATCACCATCATTGGTGTTAGTGTAAAAGGATTCGCGATAATTAGAACCAATTAACAAGTCATTTGGCGTTAATGGTTCCGACATGGAGTCTGAAGGAACAATCAAAAGTGGTCTACTGTTAATCATAAACTCGATCTCACAAAACAAAGTTTTCTAAGTGTACTTTTTAGGATATCTCTCTTTTAGTAGAACTTCTAAATATTTCTTGACTGACTGTATGAGCCTCTCCCAAGCTCCTCCCATGTGAGGGGACAATGGCGGGTTAAAGTACCAAGTGCAACCTTTCGTGGTTAAAAAATGAGTAAACTTGTCATTTGGCCACTGTTCTATGATTTCTTTTATGTCCTTGTCAGCGCGTCTGAAATTGGTTCCGTTGTCTGAATATAATTCTGTCGGAAATCCTCGCCTACAACCAAATTGTCTAAATACATGCATAAACGCATTGCAGGATAGGTCTTCAGCAATCTCAAGATGAACTGCTCGTGTTGTCATGCATGTGAAAATAACACCGTAACGCTTTACATGGCTTCTATTTTGTGTAACTTCTATAGGCCCAAAATAATCAATACCTACTTTCAAAGAGGCTCTTTCGGTTGGCTTTATACGGCAACTTGGAAGCTGACCCATTAGAGGTGGTTGCGGCCTGGCTTTTTTGTTTTTACATTGCTGACAATTGCGAATGATGTTCTTTACTGTACTTCTACATTTTGTAATCCAAAACCTTTGGCGGATGTTGGCAATTACAGTTTCGGTTCCCATATGACAATTTTCGACGTGATAGTACTGAACGAGTAATTTAGTGATTGGATGATCTCTGCTTAAGATAATCGGATTTTTAGAGTCGATACTCATCTCCTCTTCACTTAAATTATTTAGTCTGCCTCTGAGTCTTAACAGATTATCGCTAGAGAAAAATAGGGGTAGACTATGCAGACTGCTTGAAGTTGATACAGGTTAATTACATTTAAGTTTTTCAATTTCCTGATAATAACTGTCTTGTTGTATGCTAAGAAAGATTAATTTTTCCGCTTTGAAAAGTTCTGTGGCTGTTAGCTCATTATTGATAGATATTCTCAAATTTGGTCTTAGCTTTGTCAATCAAGACCCATGCTGTTGTTCTTAAGAATCTCATCCAATTGAGGAACCTTGATACGTCCGGTAATATAAATGACTGCTTTTGAATGGTAGTGAGATTTACGAACTCTTTATCGCTAGCATCAGAACTGTCTGGACTTAGAGGGATTTTACCTAATGGCCACTGATCTTGATTTTTTCTAAGGAATGGCGGTCCTGTCAGCCATAACTCATTTGATGAGAAGTCAAAGGATGAGATCTTTGTTGCTTTATCAGCGGGGTTCAGTTTTGAGGGTACATGTCGCCAATCACTTGAATTTGTCAATTCTTGTGTCTCTCCCAAGCGCTGAGCAACAAAAGTCTTGAACCTTTTGCTGCTCGTTTTCAGCCAGTATAAGACTATCTCGGAATCTGTCCACATGAAAGTTGAGTCTATTCTGAGATTGAGCGTTTCTTTAATAGCTTTGCTTAGCCTAGCTCCTAGTAAGGTTCCTTGAAGCTCTAGTCTAGGAATTGACATTGGTTTAAGTGGCGCTACTCGCGACTTAGCTGAAATCAGGGTGGTTTCTATTTGGCTGTTACACTGGAAGCGTAGGTACGCGCAAGATGCGTATGCTTATTTTGATGCATTGCATTACATGACTTATGCTAAGTGTAGTCAACTGCCTTGGAATGTAAAAATCGTTTATTTTATTTAAGCTGTTACACAATGCCTTCCATATTTGAAATTGATCGTCTGTAATGTAGTCGTCCCAATGGATTCCGCTATCCCAAATGGCTTGTAGAAGGATTTTATTTGATATCAAAAGGTTTGAAAGAAACCCTAAGGGATCAAAAATGGACATAGTTATTATTAATATTTCTCGCTTAGTTGGTCGTCTGATATTGTTAAAAAGTTCAAAATGGGACTTAGAAAACTTAAAATTGTATGTGAATATGTCTTTTTTGTGATCCGAAATTATACCTAGAACTCTCTCTTCGGTTAAATTCTTTTCTGTGACTTGTTTCGATGGAGTGTTGTCTGTTAACTGATTTAAAACTTCTGGAGAATTAGATATCCAATTTCGCATGTCGAATCCACCTGCCTTGTGTACATATGTTACGTCCTTAATTAATTTTACGGCTGTACTAATGTCTGGAGCTCCACCCAAATAGTCATCCATGTAATGTTTTGTTATTATGTCCTTACAGGCTTGGTCAAAGTCATTTTGAAAATCTAAGGCGTTTCTGTTTCTGACCTGTTGGGCGATACTTGGGCTACATTTAGCGCCAAAAAATAGAACTTTTATTTCGTACACGTCCGGTTCGGATTGTCGGTTGTCGCCTCGCCATAGGATTCTTTGTGCGCAACGGTCTGACTCCTGTACTTTTATTTGGAGAAACATCTCTTTGATATCTCCGACAAATGCAATTTTGTGTTCTCGAAAATTCATTAGAACTGTTGACAATTGGCTATATAGATCTGGACCTGGCAAAAGGAAATCATTAAGACAATAACCATGGCTTTTGAAAGCCGCGCCGAAAACTATTCTAAGTTTGTCTGGCTTGTTGCTATTTAGAACTCCAAAGTGTGGCAAATAGTAGGTCAAGGGAGTGATTAGTTTTCTCAGCAGAAGTCAATTTCCTCATATACCCATTTTGTATGTAGGAGTCAAAGGTTTGTTTATATTTTTTCCCGTACTCCGGGTTTTTGTCCATTTTTCTTTCGCATAACAACAATCTAGAGTATGCATTTTTGTAACTTTCAGGTAGTTTAATGTCGTCACTTTTCCAAAATAGACCACATTGAAATCTGTCATCGATTCGTTTGAGGGTTTTGTCAACAATTTCCAAACATCTTCTGTCGTCAAGTGATGTCGGAAAGTCATGAGGTGTTAATAACTCATTCTCAATGGACCAATAGGATTTAACCAGATTGTGTAGAATGTCCAGGTCATCGTTAGGGTTGTCGTAACCTACGCAATTAAATAAATGGCATGAATAATTTCTATCTGGAATTTCTCTAATCATTCCCACTGTTCCATGTACAACCCGTTTTGCTAGCGACAGGTCCTTGAAATGATTGATATTTCAATTTCCGAGATACTATGATTGACCAATTGTCTTGACCAATCAAAATCTTTGGATGCGCGTTTTGGTAGGAACAAAAGGAAAAGTCTTTCAAAAACTCGTAGGTCTCAGACATGTCGCTTATTGAAAGGGTTTGAAAGGCTAGATTTAAGCATGATACGGTCTTAACTTTTCAAAGAGTAAATACTTTGGAAGTCTGTTCCTTACCTCGGATACCCACACTAACTACCTTTGAGTTCGCTTGTTCATATACCTCGTTATTTGTCCACTGCATCTTTAAAGGACTAGTCGGTCCTTCTATTTGTAGGTCAGTCGCTAGTTGTTCATCGATCAATGAAATTGTCGAGGCTTCGTCAAGTAAAACGTATGTCTCGATTGCTTTTTGTGGACCTATTAGTGTGACTGGAATGACCTTTAGTAATACTTTGTTACAACCGAAATTAATGTTTCAGTTCATGTCGGGAATTGTCTTGTTTTGGTCAGGATTACTAGGCATATGAAGGGAAGCGCTTGCTGTGTTGTCTTTGTCTTTATGCAACAAAAAATTGTGGTTAAACTTACAATTTTCTGCCCTACAAGTCTTTTTGCGTTTGCAGTCTTTCATAATGTGATTTCTACCCAGACAAGATATACATAACTTATTGTGAGATGTGAATTCCCAACGCTTGTCGACACTCAAGGATTTAAATTTTGGACAATCTGTTATGTGATGATCAGTAGACTTACAATAGTTACAATAGTATTTGGATTTTTCAAATGTTTTGACTGGACTTGAGACTGTTAGTGTTGTGTCTATTGATTTATTCTGACCGACTCCGAGCAATGTCGCAGCTTTTATGGTTTGACCTAACCATTCGTGAAATAGTATAATCTTCGGATCGTCAGACTTTATTTTTTGAAAATGTTTTATGAATGAGATTCTTTGAGAAACCAGCATTTTTTTTAGAATTTCCTCAAACAGCAAATTGTTACGAATCTGATCAATATCATTGAAGGACAGTAAAGTTTGAATGAGATTTGTAATCATATCATAAAAAGTGATGAGTCTGTCATATTTATTTAACAGGTACACACAAACTAGTCGTCGTCAATGTATGTGTGAAGATTGTTCTGTGCATGTCCGAGATCACGCTCGGTAATACATACACTTGCAAATTTTGGCTGATGAAATTGCGCTCTAGTTTCGCGTAATCCATGTGCCGTTCAGGAGGCTAAGAAGGACCATTTTTTGGGGTAATTACCTGGTAAGGGTTATACCGATTAAGGATTATGGGGCTCGAAAGACCATTTGTTGGGGTAATTACCTGGTAAGGGTTATACCGATTAAGGATTATGGGGCTCGAAAGACCGACTTCTAACCCAAACAAGCCACTGTCGTTGTAGTCGTCGAAAGATTCGTTTGAAGAAAACACCTGTTATATGCTGATCACTTATTTTTGGATCTTTTGCAATATATTTGAGCTTTTGCGCTCGTCAACTCGATTACTTCAAGAATTTTTTTATGCAAGTGGCGTCTCTTTTTGCCGACTAGTGTGACCGTCTTTCATTCGGTGATACATGCGAGATTTCCATAACAGTTTAGTATTTTTCTTACATAACACAATGACATAACATCAACATATCAAATTCAAATTAATATAATGCATCAACACTTGCGCTGCGCTTAAATCTACGGAATCTAAATCTGAGATCCCAATTCTCTATCTTTGATAGTTTCCGAGATATCTACGTTCAACCGGACAAACAGACAGACGGACAGACGGAAATGGCTAGATCAACTCGGCTGCTGATCCTGATCAAGAACATATATACTTTATGGTGTCGGAGACATACATACTTTCCGACGAATCTAGTAACGGGTATAAAAACACCACCGATCCGGCTGGTTCCGACTTATATACTACCTGCCAAAGATATCAATACGGTCAATAGGCACTTGATATTGTGGACTCCAAGCCCAAGAACCATATTCCAAAATAGGACGGACAAGGGAGGAAAATAATAATTTGGTTGTATAAGGGTCATCAAATTCTTTAGACCAACACTTTATAAACCCAAGAACACTCATGGCTTTGTTGACAGTGGACATTATGTGGCAGTCAATGATGACAATTCAAGAAGATTGGTGGTGGTCGCTCTTCGCTTAACAAAACCATGCTGACACGGTGATATGTTGGAAATGAGAAGTGATAATACGTTCAAACGCTTTAGGAATTGCCGACAATTATAAATACCTCTATAATTCTGGGTATCCGCCTTCGCACCCTTTTTGTGAAGTGGAATAATAAAAGAGTCCTTCCAGATAGTAGGAAAAACTTATGATGAAATATACAAATTAAAAAGTTTAAGAATCGGTTTAAATATGGTTGACGCACAAAACCTAAGCGCACACCCAGGGAGTCCATCCGGACAGGGAGAATATGTTGGCGTTGTTGTTGCTATATCTCTTAAGAGAGAACTTTCCGTAATTACAGGGGTAAAAATACAATTTGCCCTATTTAAGGGATTAGGGTAGTTAGAATTTGACCAAGCAGCTGAACTAAAAGTAGTTTGGAAAAACTCGGCAAATAAATCAGCAATTTCAGAATCCGTCGATGTTTCTATTGAGTTAAGACGTACCGATGAAGGCGATTAACAAATGACTGTTTGTTGTTTAGCTTTGACGGAAGCCTATCAGGAACGCATTCATTAAAAAAAGTATTTAACACTATATAGAATAGTTCAGTGGCACTTTTAATATCCATATAATTGTACAAGTCAGTCCAATTATATTGAGAAATCATAACGTTAAGTTTATTATAGTCACATTTTCGAAAACATCTCATTTTAGTAGGAGAAACTAAAGGAGAAAGGGTATCAACGCATGGGAGGCATCCATTGTGGGATGATATCGGTCTTCTACAACAAGAGCGTCAATTCTAAATACCGTGACTTCAGCCAGGTCAAAAACAAACACAAGATCTAATTGTCTATTTAATGAATTCCGTATAAAGCTAACTTGCTGTAAAGATAATTCTAAAACGCCATCTACAAAATCATGGACGGTATGGGTATAGCGACAAGTGAGTCAGTAGGAGGAGACCAAGAAATATGAGGGAGATTAAAGTCACCAAAAACAATCAAAAGGTCTCCGTTAGAAAGAAGGGATAGAACAAATTTTATCGCAGACAGATGGTGCACATAAATTATTAGATCAGAGCCAGGTGGAATATAGGAACATGTAACAAAAATAGATAAGGATTACAAGGAAACTTTCACACTAACAAATTCAATTTCCTTAGGGATATCAGAGCGAATTTTCTCAGATGTTAGGCTAAAGGTTACGGCATTCAGCACACCGCCTTCCCTACGTGAGGAGCGATCGGTCCTATAGGCGTTAAAGTTATCTTTCAGTCTCGCTTTGCTGCTTGCATATCTCCATTTCCCTTTTGTCCCTTTAGCTGAGTAACGGGTGTCTGACAGTCAAGGTTCTCGACTATAGCGTTCTTCCTTGTTTTTATACCCGTTACTCGTAGAGTTAAAGGGTATACTAGATTCGTCGGAAAGTATGTAACAGGCAGAAGGAAGCGTTTCCGACCCCATAAAGTACATAAATTCTTGATCAGGATCACTAGCCGAGTCGATCTAGCCATGTCCGTCTGTCCGTATGAACACTAAGATTCCTGCGCAGCGCAAGTGTGTTTCTGTGGCTCCTACAGCTTTGATGCTAAAATAAAAATTTTAACTGAAATGTATTGTTCTCGTCAATACCTATCGATTGACCTAAAAAAAGTTTGCCACGCCCACTTTAACGCCCACAATCCTTAAAAAATCGTAGATATGAACGTAGATATCTCGGAAACTATCAAAGATAGAGAATTGGGATCTCAGATTTAGATTCCGTAGCCTTGCACGCAGTGCAAGTTTGTTAACGCCCACGAACCGCACAAACCTGTGGTTTAAATAAAAATTTTTAATTTAAGTGGATCCACATGACCACATGAGATCAGAATTCAGATAAATTAAGTCTTTGACTCTGCCAGTAAATCCTACGCATTTTACGTGCATCATCGATTCGCAGAGCCAGCAGAAAATAAAATGGGTTTCGTTGAAGACGAAAGAGTACAATTTTTTTAGAGCAGACAAGAGCCATTTAAAGGAAATTAAATAAAATAAAATAAAATATGAAAAATATCTCAAGTAAATTTGGCACTGGGATTAAATTCCAAAAACACAAAGGCACAAAACACGAAAAAATTAGAGCTCGAGATCGCGTATTAAGTTAAGTGTAAAAGAGCACGAGTGAGTTTTTAGAGCACAAGAGTAAACAAGTCTGTTTACAAGCGACGCTAAATCGATTTTGGGATGTAGGTAATGTGTGTACGGATTTGCTCACTTACATGGTTCCCTAATTTTATCGCAATGGGTATTTTAGCGCCAATTATACTAGTTTAGTAATACCGCGCTGTTACTTCCTTCTATTGAAGAGCTTTATGTTGGGAGGAACTTCCTCCGTTATTACATGTTCTTAAGGCTAGGTAACCAATTTATGATAATAAAATGGAATGGTTACGGCGGAGATGGAGTATTGATATTTATGAGTTATTTATTAAGCAAAGCTCTGAATCGTACAGACTTAAAGCTAACAAAAATCGAACTTTATAGCGGCAACGCAAATATGCTGTGTTTTCCGGCTATGCATGGGCATCCGGCCAGACGTTATGTCAGCAGTTTGGTCGGAGCGAACTCTCGGACGATCGGTTATCGCCGTCGCCTGGCGAACTGTAATTAAGAAGAAGAAAAAGTCGTGCGAGTAAAGGTAATTTAAATAAAATTTGCTTAATAATGATTAAATATATCTAAATATGGTTATACGTTTTCTTAGTTTTGTTGTGTGTTGGTTGATCAACAAATTGGAGCAAAAAAACTAGTTTTTGGGAGTTTATGGTAAAAAATGTTAAATTCACATTTAAGCACGAATTTCCCTATGTACAAATTAAGTTTCTCACTAGTGAATTGATTAAAAAAATTTATTTTTTTTTTTAACAATCACTTATTCACTATTACAATTTTACAATAGGTCGAACTTATTTAATTCACTGCTCTTGTATTTATTCTCGAATTATTGTTCTGCTCGATTCGGATCTCAAAAACGGACTGCCTGCTCTCTAGTTCAATGATCAATAATCAAACCTCGGCTTAAGAGATTTTATCCCCAAAAATTGATAAAGAGAATGACTCAAGAGAGTCGGAAAATAGGATGATGCAATTTGCCAATTAAATTCGAAGTCCAATCTTGGCCGGAAATTGGTGTTTACATTAGCGGAGTTTAGGGACCGCTTTGGGGATCTTTTTGTTTACGTTAGCGGACTCGGGACTCGCGTTGGGGATCTTTTGTTTACGTTAGCGGTTTTATCTCGGGTCTGTCAGAGTTATTTGGAAATTAGCTCTCGGCTCAAAGTTGTTTATAAATTGGGTAAGAGCCCCTAAATAATGTGTCATATAACTCCCCCCATTCTAATTTGAATGTTTGATTCGGACTGCGTGAAATTGATCTGGGTGGGAATGATTTGGAGGCCTGCTTGGCAGAAATAGCTGACCACGGATTAATCTCGGGTCTGTCAGAGTTATTTGGAAATTAGCTCTCGGCTCAAAGTTGTTTATAAATTGGGTAAGAGCCCCTAAATAATGTGTCATATAACTCCCCCCATTCTAATTTGAATCGTCCCGATTCATTGGAATTGTTGGGTATATTGAATCTAATTGATTGGTTAATTCGACAATGATATTTTCTTCTAGGGTATTTTCATTGTCGGGTGTATTATTTATCTCCATATCGGAAATATTGCTTTCTGGTTCAATTTCTATACGAATTTGCCATGGTTTGAATATTAAAAATTTTCTGAATTTGATTATAATCATAATAATTAAATATATTAATGCTAATATGATATTGATATATGGTATTTGAGTTTGTTTAATTTGAATAAATGGATTTAGTATGTTAATATTATCAAATGAGAGTTCCGAATCATTAGATATAATATATTCGGATATTAAAAAATCTGTATATTTTCGAGCTGTGATGTATTCCAATATCTTATTGTCTACATTGGTGTAGGAAATATTATTAATTATAGAGGTGCCATTAAAAGTAATTAAATATGACCCATTTAAATGAGTGTCATTAACTGTATTTTCTCCATTTACAAAAATGGCTCCATCTTGGATTACATCTACTTTTTTATTTTTTTCTCTGATTTTGTTACAAAAAGATTTTTCTCCATTTAGTAATCTGGTGAAACAAGAACCTTCTGGGTTAAGGGTGCAATAATTGCTAAATATTTCTGACTTAAAATTAGACATTACATAGTACTTCTTTCTACATTTTGCGACGTGATTATCAATTAATAATTTTCCATCATCATGTGAAATGGATCTTGAATTGTAAACGTCACAGCGATCGGTAATAATAGGGTATTTTATGTAAATTATAATAAGATCTTGATGAAGATCGATTTTAAATTCAGATATATCTAAAAGGTCTGTTATATATATCGTCGTTGTTTAGAATTTTAGTATTAAATACATCGATTTTGGCGAGTGTAATTGTGTCCATTAAATTCATAAGATCGTAAGTAAGCAAACGCAGACGATATTTTCTAAGCGGAATTTCTTGATCTTTAAAGGCTGTTTTGAATTCTTCAGATAAAGATTTTATCTCTTTAAATATTTTAGAATTAATAACGAATTGATCGTTATTATTTTGTATTAAATCATCGATTTTATTTTGGACAGTTATGAAATCATCATGATCTGGTGTTCCCGCTATCCATTTCCAAATAGTGCCTATTTCATTAATGCCTCTTTTCGATCTACTGGGTATAATTTGGGAGATAAGTATTTGGATAATTTTTAAATCGTCGGATATTTCCCAAAGAAAATTGTTGCTGTCGTGACTCTTCAGAAATTCTGTTTCAAGGGTTATTATATCTCTATAAAGACTTATATTAGTTATATGAAATAAATCTGCGTATGATTCATAAATAAGAACATCTTTGGTATCCTTGTAAAGAAGGAAATCATGGTTCGTGTAATCCATAATTTCGGATTTGGTTGTAGCTACCAGCAGTAATAAGTACATTATTGAAATCATTATCTGTAATTTGAAACAAAATATTTTATATTATCTTTATGAATCGTACGGTTTCTGTTATTTATAATAACTTTATTAGGGAGATTTTCCTTAACTACTTGTTTTTTGTATCTAGAATTTAGCTTGTTTCTTTCCCCATGTTTCTTTTCGTAAATTACCTCTCCTACGTGATAATTCTTATTTTGTCTATCTTTATTGTGGGAATGCAACATTTTCTCTTGAGCTTGTTGCAATAATTTAGGCATATCTTCGTGTTTGATTTTATTAAATAGTTATATTTTTATTATTTTATTTTTATATTTATATTTTTGTGCTGCTTTAATAATAATTTCGGAATAATCAACTAAATTAAGCTCATCTTTAATGCAGCGAGCAATTTCTGTTAAAGTAGAGTGTGCCCTTTCTATTTGTCCGTTGGACGTACTATGTCGAGGATCTGCAAAGAATAGAGATATCCCATTTCTTTGAGCAAAGGATTTGAATTGGGATGAACAGAAACTTGGTTCGTTATCTATCATCAAAGATTTGGCTAATGGAAATTGTTGTAAAATTTCTGAAACTTTATTTTCTATATTTAGTTTGTTAGGGATTTTTTTTACGACCAAATATTTCGAATAGGAATCTATACAAGTAATGAATATTAGATTTTGGGCGTAATATATGTCAAGATGCAAATTTTCACCTTCTCTTTCTGGATTAGGCGCTTGACCGATAGGAATCTGTACTGGGTGTCTGTTGTATTTGTTTTGATTGCAGATTGTGCAATTCTTTATAAATTCCTTAAGCTTTTTGTATAAATCAGGCCAATAATAGAGTCTAGTTATTTGCTTATAATTTTCATCAAGCCCTCTATGAGCTCTACAATGAGTTTCTGTGATAGTCACGGATCTGTCTTCAGCGTCTTCGACATCCTGGACAAATGTCTTAGTGTATAAAAATGTATTTATAAAATTGTCTTTAAGTGGTTTTTGAATTCTATAAAAATCTTCAAGAGTACAGTGAACTCCTATTGTTATTTGGGTGGAATGTATTCTCTTAATATTGATATTAAATTTTCTGGAGTATCATACTCTATTATATGTCTAGTATTTCCGAATACATTAATCGACTCATGTATTGTATACCTCCCCGTTGCTATTAGCAATTGTTGCTTAAACTGGTTTAAGGGTTTTCGGGTTTCTTGTATAACATTCTCAAAACTACTCTCTGCTGAATGCTGAGTATTTTGATCTGAGACCGATTCATTACTTTCCGTTAAGTTATTAATTTGTATCCTTGATAAAGCGTCCGCAACCACATTTGTTGCTCCTGGCTTATAAATTATTTTGGGTGAATAGCTTTCAATAAAAGAATACCATCTTTTCATTTCGATGTTTGGATTTTTTTGAGAAATGGAAAATGAAAGAGGTTGGTGATCGGTATAGATCTCGATGTTGTTAACCCCATATAAGTAATTACGAAGGTTTTTAAAAGCCCATACTATGGCTAAAAGTTCCTTTTTATTTGTCGCGTATAATTGTTCAGTTTTGGTTAGAGTTTTTGAAATAAATGTGATTGGTTTTCCTTCCTGAGAAAGAACCGCACCAATTGCTAAGTCAGACGCGTCAGTTGTTAGGGTAAATTTTTTATTATAGTCCGGTTGTACTAGTTCTACTTGTGCAATTAAATTTTCTTTGAGCTCGTTAAAAGCTCTTACAGCTGAATCATCAAACTGTATTAAAGTTTTACGTGATGCTTTTTTAGATACTTTGCCGTTTTGGCCTTCTAAATGTTTTGTTAATTTTGCACAAATTTTCTGTAATATCCTGTAAGGCCTAGGAAGCTTCTAAGCTCTCGAATATTTTTAGGGATCGGATATTTTACAATTGTTGAAATTTTTTCGGGATCGGTTTTGATCACATTGTGAGAAACAACGTAAAATTGAAAATATGATTATGTCATCCATATAAACATGACAAGTTTTACCCACTTGTTCTCTCAAAATATCGTCCATCGCTCGTTGGAATATTCTAGGAGCGTTTGTCAAACCGAAAGGCATTCTTAGGAATTCGTATTTCCCATTATTTATTGAAAATGAGGTTTTTTGTATGTCAGGTTCGTTCATGAGAATCTGATGAAATCCAGATTCCAAGTCAATTGTTGAAAAGTATTTGGCTTTTCCGAGATTTGATAAAATCACTGAAGGGTCCTGCATTGGATACCTATCAGGTATAGTATTTTCATTTAGTTTTTTATAGTCAATTACGAGTCTTAGTTTTGGAGTTCCATCTTCATTGAAACCCTATTTTGGTACCACTAGTACAGGGGAATTATAAGGGCTTCTACTTGGCCTTATAATTTCTTCTTTTAGCATTCGACTTATTTCAGAATTTAAAAAAATCTGAAGCTGATAGAACATAAGGGTATTGTTTGCTGTAAATGGCCCTATCATTTACGGTGTTTATTTCACCGCGTATGTCCGTCCTAAAAGGAATCTGCATATTTATTTTTGAATGCTCTTCATTTATAATATTTAATATTTCATTCTCCAGATCTTTTCTTTGATCTGCAGATGATATTTTTATGTTGTTTATATTTTGATTGTCGGATAGTTCAACGACGGCGTGTTCAGAATTTTTCAATTCCAAACTTTTATTTTTGTCGGATATTTCAACGACGGCGTGTTCAGAATTTTTCAATTCCAAACTTTTGTTTTTGTCGGATATTTCAACGACGGCGTGTTCGGAATTTTTAAATTCCAAACTTTTATTTTTGTCGGATATTTCAACGACGGCGTGTTCAGGATTTGTATATCCCAAACTAAATTCGCTTTGATTACCCATTTCAGATTCGGATCTGATTTGAGCCTTTTCATCAAATTATTTTTTTAATATAAATTCTTTTAATGGAAGAATGGTGAGTAGTAAGGAAACGCGGATTCTGGGACAATTAGCATATTAATGGCCCCCGCCCCCCTTCCCCACTCATTAACGTATGCGGGTTCTGGGACAATTAGCATAATCCAATAAATTAACTGATTTTAATGGGCTTTGAAGTCATAAAAATGTCACGATCATGTCTATAAAGATTAAAATTAATTGACCCCATCGCCCCCACATCCCCATGTGACAATATTGATCATGTATCATTCCCCTCATTATGTGCAATTAATAGTCAGGTGAGAAAGGTGCACGTGAGAAAGGTCGCACAACCATAGTATCCAAAGGTTGTTATCTTAGAGTAACATATCCGATCATGTTGGGGAAAGGTGTGATCACGTACCCTTTTGCCTCATTGTCACAGGTGTTGCTGTGCACGTGTGAAAGGTCGCACACCCAAAGTATTCAAAGATGGTTATCTTAGAGGAACATGTCCGATCATGTTGGGGAATAATGTTTCCTATGATTATAAAACTAATTTAGAAATCAAAAGAACCCCAATAAAATAAATCTCACAAGTTAATGATTCTCAGATGTGGAATATTTTCAAATATTTGTTTCCGCCCCAGAACGTTTAACTGGTAAATTGTCTAAGATTCTCTCCTTTCCACAAATGGGTCATAAACATGTCATAAAAGGGATTCAAGCAAGAGCTACCCGAACATGCGCACCTGTCAATTACCTGACCGCAATAAAAGGGACACATGCACAACCCAGAAGGCGCACGCTCATTGACAAGATCATGGGCCTCACGCCAATGACCTCATACGACCTCATACGACGTTCCCATAATAGAGGTTGAAATCACGACCGCGCAACAACTCGCAAGTAGCCGACATATCTTAGTCAAGGAAATATTTTCCATTCTCCGCACCTGTAATTTTAACTCGAAATAAAAAGTGAGAAGTTTATTTTGTAGCATAATAATACATTTATTCATTTATTTTGGTATTGCGAACATGTTTTATTATGTTATTTAATCATTTTCATTCTTTTTTCTAGATTATAGTATATATTCATAATGTTGAGTGCTTCCTTTTTGTAATCAGAAATTCGATGGCATACACAAGTATCAACTCCCTCAGTGGCTGCATCATTGCTCCACACGCAGGTGTCCATATGATTTCCATGAATTGATGTTTTCATGTTACCTCGTTCACATTCAAAGAGTTTGGATTGTATGAACTGGAGCCGTACATAGTGTGCATTAAACGGAATTCCGTCAAATACATTCAGAAAGTTATTTATTTTAACTGAATGCATGTTGTCTATCTAAGTCAACAATCTCATCTTACCCTTTTAAATATGCTTACACAATTTATAAGAAAATTTTATACAGGTTTTCATCTTCTTCTTTTACCTAAAAATATGCATTCTCGAAATTCAACAAATGAAAATCTTTGATTTTTCCTCTTCTTTTACCCAAAAATGTGCATTCTCGAAATTCAACAAATGAAAATGTTTGTTTTTTCCCAAACTCGAAATGATTTTTTCCAAACTGTCCCCTATTGGCTACCTGAGTATGATGGTGTGTATAAAAAATGACCTTTCCCTTCCCACCTGCAGCAAAGTATGTGCGACCTCTTCTAACCAACACTCTCCTTAATTCTATGATTCTGTGTCTCCTTTATCGATTTGATGGTGTCCTATTGGTTACACATGTATCAAATATTTTTCAAAATCAATACTTCTCATGTCTTCTAACCAATGAATAGTCGATATAACCTACTAGAATTACCTTAGTTTTTGAATTTAAAAAAATCTTAAGTATGCACCTCTCATCTTCAATATTATCGTACACGCCCACTTCAAACACTATAAATGATCGAGGACAATAGTTAGTCTACCAAAAATAGTCTTGAAGTGGGATACTCTGCTACGTCAAACACAACTTGAGTAAAAGTGAAAAAAGTGATCGTGAAAAAAGAATTTTACCAAAACGAATAAAATAAAAATGAATAACCAAAATCAGTTTTGTCAATCCTGCAAGTGTTTCTTGCTGAAGAATAAGTGGGCAAATCATGTCCGTTCGGAGTTGCATAAGCGAAATGCAATTCAACCCCTTGACGGAAGAGTCAAAAAAATTTCTGAGGGATTCAAGGGCAGAATACTACATTACATGTATGTAAACGATGGATCGGATTTGATCTTACCAGAGAGTTTCTTGAGTGAAGCTGGATTGTCCCTGCTACCTCATCTCAGCATTCTGTTAGAAAGTTATACTTCAGCAAAAGTGAACTTTGAACTGTTTGCAGAGTATATACTTTTTAAAGAGAAATCTGAAGAAATTGATATGAAAAGTTTTCAAAGTAAAATGACGATCATGAATAAAGATTCTGACTTAGAAAATATCTTCCATGAACATACCATGGAAATAATTTCAAAAACACAAGAATTTCAAGAGAGAGATAGTGGATGGTCTCTTATAAAATTGATTCGCTTGGAAATGAATATGAATCATTATACACCGATGGCTGGTTCATCTTTCATACCACTACCTCGTTTCCTTTTAACGAAAAAAGCAATAGTTAACGCTTGTAACGAAAATGATCATTATTGTTTTAAATGGGCTTTGATTTCTGCCTTAAAAATTGTTAACAGGCCGCAAAGATGTTCGGCATATAATATTGATATATCGCTGGAGATAATTCGTATAAGTGATGAAATAATATTAGATTTCACAGGGTTAACTTTCCCCCTTGAAATAAAATTTATAAAAAATTTTTTAAAGAAGAATACTCATATGAGTTTAAACGTATTCGGATATGATGAAGAGACGAGGGAAATAATTGGACCGCTTTTTCAATCGGAAGTGGAAAAGCCTTTTCATATCAATATAATGTTTTTGGAAGAAGGTGGAAATGGACATTACATGTACATTAAAAATATTTCAAGGTAAATTCTTTTATTCATTTTTATCTCTTTTAAGCAATTAACTAATTTGTATATATTTCTCTTTCAAAGACTAATGACTGCTCAAAGAGGAAATCAGAGGAGGGCGCAATTTTTCTGCAATGTGTGTTTGAATTTTTCCGGAACCCAGGAAGCTGCATTAAAACACAAGACGCTCTGCAGTAGGAAGGTTTCAAAGATGCCGCACCCCCAGAACAACACACTGGAATTTACCAAAGTTCAACATCAGCTTCAAGTTCCATTTGTTGTCTACGCGGATTTTGAATGCATTCTGGATCCGAAAAATCTTGAAGTGAGCCCCAAATTATTTAATATTAATGAGCATATTCCAATATCATATGCGTATTATATAAAGTCTGCTTTTGATTCTAGACTAGATAAATTTGTTTTAGAAACAGGAAAAAATTCGGGAGTAAGTTTTGTAGATTCATTGACAAAAAATTTATGTAAATTGAAAGATGACTACTTAAATAAAATAGTTCCTATGAGAATGACTTTGGATGACCAGCAAATATTTGATAATTCAATGAGTTGTTCTATTTGTCAGAAAGATTTAGGGACTGACAGGGTTAGAGATCATTGTCATTTCACAGGTCGCTTTAGAGGTGCAGCCCACTCTAAGTGTAACTTGGATTATAAGGTTAACAAATTCATACCAGTATTTTTTCATAATTTTTCGAAATACGACTGTCATTTATTTATTCAAGAGTTGGGAAAGATTCCCGGTGAAATTTCCGTAATACCAATAAATAAGGAAAACTATATTTCTGTCTCAAAGAAAATAAAAAGTTTAAGTGGAAATAGTTTTGAAATTCGTTTTCTCGATACATATAGATTTATGCCATCAAGTTTAGACACCCTAGCTTCTAATTTAGTTGATGATCAATTGAACACTGTTAAATCATTTTTCAGTAATGATATAGAATTTGGACTAATGCGTAAGAAGGGTATATTTCCCTATGAATATTTAGACTCCGCTAGTAGACTCGAGGAAACTTCCCTCCCACCAAGGGAAGCATTCTATAGTAATTTAACGGAAAGGGAATGCTCTCAGGAAGATTATGATCAAGCTCTTAAAGTTTGGTCGCATTTCTCTTGTTCCACTCTTAAAGATTATTTAGAATTATATTTAAAAACTGATGTATTTCTTTTAACCGACATTTTTGAAAACTTCCGAAAAATTTGTATGCAAATTTATTCACTTGACCCAGCTCAGTATTTTACGACACCAGGTCTATCTTGGGAGGCAATGTTGAAATCTACAAATATTCAACTTGAATTGCTGACAGATATAGATATGTATAAATTTATTCATAGTAGCATTCGAGGTGGTTTAGTTCAATGTTGTCATAGATATACAAAAGCAAATAACAAATATTTGTCAGATTATAATTCCTCGAAGGAGTCTTCATTTTTAATGTATGTAGATGCGAATAACTTGTACGGTTGGGCAATGTCACAGCCTTTACCATATAAAGATTTTAAGTGGATGTCTACCACAGACATAGACAATTTTGATATTAATAATATTCCAATCGATAGCAAATACGGTTATTTTTTGGAAGTGGACTTAATATATCCATACCGTTTACATGATCTTCATAATGATCTTCCATTTTGTCCGTCAAATTGTCTGGCCTCAAAAGAGGATAAAGTTAAAAAAGGAAGAACGCTATAGTCGAGTACCTCGACTATCAGATACCCGTTACTCAGATAAGATAAGTTAGCCGCGCACTTTGTTCTCTCTCCTTTGCTCTCATTTCTCGGCTCTGCTTTTGTTTCAGCCAGCGCCAAGAATGAGAAAGCAACACATAAAATAGACAAAAAACATTTATATTTATGTATGCTTGCTAAACATAAACAGTTTTAAGGCACATTCTGTATTTCAAATTATTTGGTTGAATAGCTTTGTTTGAAAGAATTCTATTTGCCGCGGATATTAGTTTGCAATTTTTTACATCCACACACATGCATACATACATATGTATGTATGTATGTCGTTTTCTGGCTCTATTGTCAAGGCTTGTTTTTGAGCATTGGACTGAAAACGGAAAAGTTTTTTTGGGACAATCTATAGGTATTTATTAAGCTAATGCACATTCATTGAAAGAGAAAAATAAAGTTGTACAGATCTTTAAAGGTTTTTGCCCGTCAATGGGACAAATGGATAAAGGGTTCATTATTCAATAGAATAAGTTAGCCGCGCACTTTGCTCTCTCTGAGCGCCGGCAGGGCTTTTTTCTTTGCCGCTAAGTTCGGCCGGCAACTATTTACATACACACACATACACGCATTTCGCATTGTCTGGAAGGTTTCTGGGCGTTAGAGTGGGCCTAGCAAAATTTTTTTTGGGTTAATCGATAGGTATTGACAAGACTAATACATTTCAGTTAAAATTTTCTATCTACCATCAAAACTGTAGGAGCCACAGTTTTGGGCGGTTTGTGGGCGTTAGAGTGGGCGTGGCATATTCGCGTAACAAACTTGCGCTGCGTATAAGGCTACGGAATCTAAATCTGAAATCCCAATTCTCTATCTTTGATAGTTTCCGAGATATCCACGTTCATATTTACGATTTTTTGAAGTTTGTGGGCGGTTTATGGGCGTTAGGGTGGGCGTGGCAAACTTTTTTTTGGGTCAATCGATAGGTATTGATGAGAACATTACATTTCAGTTAAAATTTTTTATCTAGCATAAAAATTGTGGTAGTAGTGTAGTGATCCTGATCAAGAATATATATACTTTATGGGGTCGGAAACGCTTCCTTCTGCCTGTTACATACTTTCCGACGAATCTAGTATACCCTTTTACTCTACGAGTAACGGGTATAATAACAAGGAAGAACGCTATAGTCGAGTACCTCGACTATCAGATACCCGTTACTCAGCTAAATAGAGATATGCAAGTAGCAAAGCGAGATTAAAAGGCGCCACCTACCGGCGGTATACAGATTTAAGCGTTATGGGCGTTAGAGTGGGCGTGGCCAATTTTTTTTGGACCAATCGATAGGTATTGACGAGACCAATACAGTTCAATTAAAATTTGTTATCTAGCATAAAAATTGTGGGCGTCAGGTTTTTGCGGTTTGTGGGCGTGGCATATTCGCGTAACAAACTTGCGCTGCGTATAAGGCTAAGGAATCTAAATCTGAAATCCCAATTTTCTATCTTTGATAGTTTCCGAAGTATACACATTCATATTTACGATTTTTTGAAGTTTGTGGGCGGTTTATGGGCGTTAGGGTGGGAGTGGTCAACCGATAGGTATTGATGAGAACATTACATTACAGTTAAAATTTTTATTCTAGCATCAAAACTGTAGGATCCACAGTTTTGGGCGGATTGTGGGCGTTAGAGTGGGCGTGGCACTCTACTGAAACAAACTTGCGCTGCGTTAGAAGCTCAGGAATCTGCACGCCAAATCTCAATAGCCTAGCTCCCATAGTTTCCGAGATCTCAGCGTTCATACGGACAGACAGACAGACGGACAGACAGACAGACGGACATGGCTAGATCGACTCGGCTAGTGATCCTGATCAAGAATATATATTATTTATGGGGTCGGAAGCGCTTCCTTCTGCCTGATACATACTTTCCGACGAATCTAGTATACCCTGGTTTGTGAGCGTTAGAGTGGGCGTGGCACTCTACTGAAACAAACTTGCGCTGCGTAAGAAGCTCAGGAATCTGCACGCCAAATCTCAATAGCCAAGCTCCCATAGTTTCCGAGATCTCAGCGTTCATCCGGACAGACAGGCTGACGGACAGACAGACAGACAGACATGGCTAGATCGACTCGGCTAGTGATCCTGATCAAGAATATATATAATTTATGGGGTCGGAAACGCTTCCTTCTGCCTGTTACATACTTTCCGACGAATCTAGTATACCCTTTTACTCTACGAGTAACGGGTATAATAACAAGGAAGAACGCTATAGTCGAGTACCTCGACTATCAGATACCCGTTACTCAGCTAAATAGAGATATGCAAGTAGCAAAGCGAGATTAAAATGCGCCACCGAACCGGCGGTATACAGATTTAAGCGTTATGGGCGTTAGAGTGGGCATGGCAATTTTTTTTGGACCAATCGATAGGTATTGACGAGACCAATACATTTCAGTTAAAATTTTTTATCTAGCACAAAAATTGTGGGCGTCAGGTTTTCGCGGTTTTTGGGCGTGGCATATTCGCGTAACAAACTTGCGCTGCGTATAAGGCTACGGAATCTAAATCTGAAATCTCAATTCTCTATCTTTGACAGTTTCCGAGATATCCACATTCATATTTAGGATTTTTTGAAGTTTGTGGGCGGTTTATGGGCGTTAGGGTGGGCGTGGCAAACTTTTTTTTGGGTCAATCGATAGGTATTGATGAGAACATTACATTTCAGTTAAAATTTTTATTCTAGCATCAAAACTGTAGGAGCCACAGTTTTGAGCGGTTTGTGGGCGTTAGAGTGGGCGTGGCACTCTACAGAAACAAAACTTGCGCTGCGTAAGAAGCTCAAGAATCTGCATGCCAAATCTCAATAGCCTAGCTCCCATAGTTTCCGAGATCTCAGCGTTCATCCGGACAGACAGACGGACAGACGGACATGGCTGGATCGACTCGGCTAGTTATCCTGATCAAGAATGTATATAGCTATTGGGTTCGGAAGCGCTTCCTTCTGCCTGTTACATACTTTCCGACGAATCTAGTATACCCTTTTACTCTACGAGTAACGGGTATAATAACAAGGAAGAACGCTATAGTCGAGTACCTCGACTATCAGATACCCGTTACTCAGCTAAATAGAGATATGCAAGTAGCAAAGCGAGATTAAAATGCGCCACCTACCGGCGGTATACACATTTAAGCGTTATGGGCGTTAGAGTGGGCGTGGCAAATATTTTTTTTGGACCAATCGATAGGTATCGGCGATACCAATACATTTCAGTTAAAATTTTTTATCTAGCATAAAAATTGTGGGCGTCACAGGCTTTTGCGGTTTGTGGGCGTTAGAGTGGGCGTGGCATATTCGCGTAACAAACTTGCGCTGCGTATAAGGCTACGGAATCTAAATCTGAAGTCCTAATTTTCTATCTTTGATAGTTTCCAAGCTATCCACATTCATATTTACGATTTTTTGAAGTTTGTGGGCGGTTTATGGGCGTTAGGGTGGGCGTGGCAAACTTTTTTTGGGTCAATTGCTAGGTATTGATGAGAACATTACATTTCAGTTAAAATTTTTATTCTAGCATCAAAACTGTAGGAGCCACAGTTTTGGGCGGTTTGTTGGCGTTAGAGTGGGCGTGGCACTCTACTGAAACAAACTTGCGCTGCGTAAGAAGCTCAGGAATCTGCACGCCAAATCTCAATAGCCTAGCTCCCATAGTTTCCGAGATCTCAGCGTTCATCCGGACAGACAGACTGACGGACAGACGGACAGACGGACAGACGGACATGGCTAGATCGACTCGGCTAGTGATCCTGATCAAGAATATATATACTTTATGGGGTCGGAAACGCTTCCTTCTGCCTGTTACATACTTTCCGACGAATCTAGTATACCCTTTTACTCTACGAGTAACGGGTATAATAACAAGGAAGAACGCTATAGTCGAGTACCTCGACTATCAGATACCTGTTACTCAGCTAAATAGAGATATGCAAGTAGCAAAGCGAGATTAAAATGCGCCACCTACCGGCGGTATACAGATTTAAGCGTTATGGGCGTTAGAGTGGGCGTGGCAAATTTTTTTTTGGACCAATCGATAGGTATTGACGAGACCAATACATTTCAGTTAAAATTTTTTATCTAGCATAAAAATTGTGGGCGTCAGGTTTTCGCGGTTTGTGGGCGTGGCATATTCGCGTAACAAACTTGCGCTGCGTATAAGGCTACGGAATCTAAATCTGAAATCCCAATTCTCTATCTTTGATAGTTTCCGAGATATCCACATTCATATTTACGATTTTTTGAAGTTTGTGGGCGGTTTATGGGCGTTAGGGTGGGCGTGGCAAACTTTTTTTAGGTCAATCGATAGGTATTGAGGAGAACATTACATTTCAGTTAAAATTTTAGTTCTAGCATCAAAACTGTAGGAGCCACAGTTTTGAGCGGTTTGTGGGCGTTAGAGTGGGCGTGGCACTCTACTGAAACAAACTTGCGCTGCGTAAGAAGCTCAAGAATTTGCATGCCAAATCTCAATAGCCTATCTCCCATAGTTTCCGAGGTCTCAGCGTTCATCCGGACAGACAGACAGACGGACAGACGGACATGGCTGGATCGACTCGGCTAGTTATCCTGATCAAGAATATATATACTTTATGGGTTCGGAAGCGCTTCCTTCTGCCTGTTACATACTTTCCGACGAATCTAGTATACCCTTTTACCCTACGAGTAACGGGTATAATAACAAGGAAGAACGCTATAGTCGAGTACCTCGACTATCAGATACCCGTTACTCAGCTAAATAGAGGTATGCAAGCAGCAAAGCGAGATTAAAATGCGCCACCTACCGGCGGTATACAGATTTAAGCGTTATGGGCGTTAGAGTGGGCGTGGCAAATTTTTTTTGGACCAATCGATAGGTATTGGCGATACCAATACATTTCAGTTAAAATTTTTGATCTAGCATAAAAATCGTGGGCGTCACAGGTTTTCGCGATTTGTGGGCGTTAGAGTGGGCGTGGCATATTCGCGTAACAAACTTGCGCTGCGTATAAGGCTACGGAATCTAAATCTGAAATCCGAATTCTCTCTTTGATAGTTTCCGAGATATCCACATTCGTATTTACGATTTTTTTAAGTTTGTGGGTCAATCGATAGGTATTGATGAGAACATTACATTTCAGTTAAAATTCTTATTCTAGCATCAAAACTGTAGGAGCCACAGTTTTGGGCGGCTTGTGGGCGTTAGAGTGGGCGTGGCACTCTACTGAAACAAACTTGCGCTGCGTAAGAAGCTCAGGAATCTGCACGCCAAATCTCAATAGCCTAGCTCCCATAGTTTCCGAGATCTCAGCGTTCATCCGGACAGACAGGCAGACGGACAGTTTGTGGGCGTTAGAGTGGGCGTGGCACTCTACTGAAACAATCTTGCGCTGCGTAAGAAGCTCAGGAATCTGCACGCCAAATCTCAATAGGCTAGCTCCCATAGTTTCCGAGATCTCAGCCTTCATCCGGACAGACAGACAGACGGACAGACGGACATGGCTAAATCGACTCGGCTAGTGATCCTGATCAAGAATATATATACTTTATGGGGTCGGAAACGCTTCCTTCTGCTGTTACATACTTTCCGACGAATCTAGTATACCCTTTTACTCTACGAGTAACGGGTATAATAACAAGGAAGAACGCTATAGTCGAGTACCTCGACTATCAGATACCCGTTACTCAGCTAAATAGAGATATGCAAGTAGCAAAGCGAGATTAAAATGCGCAACCTACCGGCGGTATACAGATTTAAGGGTTATGGGCGTTAGAGTGGGCGTGGCAAATTTTTGGACCAATCGATAGGTATTGACGAGACCAACACATTTCAGTTAAAATTTTTGATCTAGCATAAAAATCGTGGGCGTCACAGGTTTTCGCGATTTGTGGGCGTTAGAGTGGGCTTGGCATATTCGCGTAACAAACTTGCGCTGCGTATAAGGCTACGGAATCTAAATCTGAAGTCCTAATATTTTATCTTTGATAGTTTCCAAGATATCCACATTCACTTTTACGATTTTGTGAAGTTTGTGGGCGGTTTATGGGCGTTAGGGTGGGCATGGCAGACTTCTTTTTGGGTCAATTGATAGGTATTGATGAGAACATTACATTTCAGTTAAAATTTTTATTCTAGCATCAAAACTGTAGGAGCCACAGTTTTGGGCGGTTTGTGGGCGTTAGTGTGGGCGTGGCACTCTACTGAAACAAACTTGCACGCCAAATCTCAATAGCCTAGCTCCCATAGTTTCCGAGATCTCAGCGTTCATCCGGACAGACAGACAGACGGACATGGCTAGATCGACTCGGCATGTGATCCTGATCAAGAATATATATAATTTATGGGGTCGGAAACGCTTCCTTCTGCCTGTTACATACTTTCCGACGTGGCATATTCGCGTAACAAACTTGCGCTGCGTATAAGGCTACGGAATCTAAAGCTGAAATCCCAATTCTCTATCTTTGATAGTTTCCGAAGTATACACATTACTATTTACGATTTTTTGAAGTTTGTGGGCGGTTTATGGGCGTTAGGGTGGGCGTGGTCAACCGATAGGTATTGATGAGAACATTACATTACAGTTAAAATTTTTATTCTAGCATCAAAACTGTAGGATCCACAGTTTTGGGCGGATTGTGGGCGTTAGAGTGGGCGTGGCACTCTACTGAAACAAACTTGCGCTGCGTTAGAAGCTCAGGAATCTGCAAGCCAAATCTCAATAGCCTAGCTCCCATAGTTTCCGAGATCTCAGCGTTCATACGGACAGACAGACAGACGGGCAGACAGACAGACGGACATGGCTAGATCGACTCGGCTAGTGATCCTGATCATAATTTATGGGGTCGGAAACGCTTCCTTCTGCCTGTTACATACTTTCCGACGAATCTAGTGTACCCTGGTTTGTGAGCGTTAGAGTGGGCGTGGCACTCTACTGAAACAAACTTGCGCTGCGTAAGAAGCTCAGGAATCTGCACGCCAAATCTCAATAGCCAAGCTCCCATAGTTTCCGAGATCTCAGCGTTCATCCGGACAGACAGGCTGACGGACAGACAGACAGACAGACATGGCTAGATCGACTCGGCTAGTGATACTTTCCGACGAATCTAGTATACCCTGGTTTGTGGGCGTTAGAGTGGGCGTGGCACTCTACTAAAACAAACTTGCGCTGCGTAAGAAGCTCAAGAATCTGCAAGCCAAATCTCAATAGCCTAGCTCCCATAGTTTCCGAGATCTCAGCGTTCATCCGGACAGACAGACAGACGGACATGGCTGGATCGACTCGGCTAGTTATCCTGATCAAGAATATATATACTTTATGGGGTCGGAAACGCTTCCTTCTGCCTGTTACATACTTTCCGACGAATCTAGTATACCCTTTTACTCTACGAGTAACGGGTATAATAACAAGGAAGAACGCTATAGTCGAGTACCTCGACTATCAGATACCCGTTACTCAGCTAAATAGAGATATGCAAGTAGCAAAGCGAGATTAAAATGCGCCACCTACCGGCGGTATACAGATTTAAGCGTTATGGGCGTTAGAGTGGGCATGGCAAATTTTTTTTGGACCAATCGATAGGTATTGACGAGACCAATACATTTCAGTTAAAATTTTTTATCTAGCACAAAAACTGTGGGCGTCAGGTTTTCGCGGTTTGTGGGCGTGGCATATTCGCGTAACAAACTTGCGCTGCGTATAAGGCTACGGAATCTAAATCTGAAATCTCAATTCTCTATCTTTGATAGTTTCCGAGATATCCACATTCATATTTACGATTTTTTGAAGTTTGTGGGCGGTTTATGGGCGTTAGGGTGGGCGTGGCAAACTTTTTTTTGGGACAATCGATAGGTATTGATGAGAACATTACATTTCAGTTAAAATTTTTATTCTAGCATCAAAACAGTAGGAGCCACAGTTTTGAGCGGTTTGTGGGCGTTAGAGTTGGCGTGGCACTCTACTGAAACAAACTTGCGCTGCGTAAGAAGCTCAAGAATTTGCATGCCAAATCTCAATAGCCTAGCTCCCATAGTTTCCGAGATCTCAGCGTTCATCCGGACAGACAGGCAGACGGACAGTTTGTGGGCGTTAGAGTGGGCGTGGCACTCTACTGAAACAATCTTGCGCTGCGTAAGAAGCTCAGGAATCTGCACGCCAAATCTCAATAGCCTAGCTCCCATAGTTTCCGAGATCTCAGCCTTCATCCGGACAGACAGACAGACGGACATGGCTAAATCGACTCGGCTAGTGATCCTGATCAAGAATATATATACTTTATGGGGTCGGAAACGCTTCCTTCTGCCTGTTACATACTTTCCGACGAATCTAGTATACCCTTTTACTCTACGAGTAACGGGTATAATAACAAGGAAGAACGCTATAGTCGAGTACCTCGACTATCAGATACCCGTTACTCAGCTAAATAGAGATATGCGAGTAGCAAAGCGAGATTAAAATGCGCAACCTACCGGCGGTATACAGATTTAAGGGTAATGGGCGTTAGAGTGGGCGTGGCAAATTTTTTTTTGGACCACTCGATAGGTATTGACGAGACCAACACATTTCAGTTAAAATTTTTGATCTAGCATAAAAATCGTGGGCGTCACAGGTTTTTGCGGTTTGTGGGCGTTAGAGTGGGCGTGGCATATTCGCGTAACAAACTTGCGCTGCGTATAAGGCTACGGAATCTAAATCTGAAGTCCTAATATTTTATCTTTGATAGTTTCCAAGATATCCACATTCACTTTTACGATTTTGTGAAGTTTGTGGGCGGTTTATGGGCGTTAGGGTGGGCATGGCAGACTTCTTTTTGGGTCAATTGATAGGTATTGATGAGAACATTACATTTCAGTTAAATTTTTTATTCTAGCATCAAAACTGTAGGAGCCACAGTTTTGGGCGGTTTGTGGGCGTTAGTGTGGGCGTGGCACTCTACTGAAACAAACTTGCACGCCAAATCTCAATAGCCTAGCTCCCATAGTTTCCGAGATCTCAGCGTTCATCCGGACAGACAGACAGACGGACAGACAGACAGACGGACATGGCTAGATCGACTCGGCTAGTGATCCTGATCAAGAAAATATATAATTTATGGGGTCGGAAACGCTTCCTTCTGCCTGTTACATACTTTCCGACGAATCTAGTATACCCTGGTTTGTGGGCGTTAGAGTGGGCGTGGCACTCTACTGAAACAAACTTGCGCTGCGTAAGAAGCTCAGGAATCTGCACGCCAAATCTCAATAGCCTAGCTCCCATAGTTTCCGAGATCTCAGCGTTCATCCGGACAGACAGACTGACGGACAGACGGACAGACGGACATGGCTAGATCGACTCGGCTAGTGATCCTGATCAAGAATATATATACTTTATGGGTTTGGAAGCGCTTCCTTCTGCCTGTTACATACTTTCCGACGAATTAGTATACCCTTTTACTCTACGAGTAACGGGTATAATAACAAGGAAGAACGCTATAGTCGAGTACCTCGACTATCAGATACCCGTTACTCAGCTAAATAGAGATATGCAAGTAGCAAAGCGAGATTAAAATGCGCCACCTACCGGCGGTATACAGATTTAAGCGTTATGGGCGTTAGAGTGGGCGTGGCAAATTTTTTTTGGACCAATCGATAGGTATTGGCGATACCAATACATTTCAGTTAAAATTTTTGATCTAGCATAAAAATCGTGGGCGTCACAGGTTTTCGCGGTTTGTGGGCGTTAGAGTGGGCGTGGCATATTCGCGTAACAAACTTGCGCTGCGTATAAGGCTACGGAATCTAAATCTGAAATCCGAATTCTCTCTTTGATAGTTTCCGAGATATCCACATTCGTATTTACGATTTTTTTAAGTTTGTGGGTCAATCGATAGGTATTGATGAGAACATTACATTTCAGTTAAAATTCTTATTCTAGCATCAAAACTGTAGGAGCCACAGTTTTGGGCGGCTTGTGGGCGTTAGAGTGGGCGTGGCACTCTACTGAAACAAACTTGCGCTGCGTAAGAAGCTCAGGAATCTGCACGCCAAATCTCAATAGCCTAGCTCCCATAGTTTCCGAGATCTCAGCGTTCATCCGGACAGACAGGCAGACGGACAGTTTGTGGGCGTTAGAGTGGGCGTGGCACTCTACTGAAACAATCTTGCGCTGCGTAAGAAGCTCAGGAATTTGCACGCCAAATCTCAATAGCCTAGCTCCCATAGTTTCCGAGATCTCAGCCTTCATCCGGACAGACAGACAGACGGACAGACGGACATGGCTAAATCGACTCGGCTAGTGATCCTGATCAAGAATATATATACTTTATGGGGTCGGAAACGCTTCCTTCTGCTGTTACATACTTTCCGACGAATCTAGTATACCCTTTTACTCTACGAGTAACGGGTATAATAACAAGGAAGAACGCTATAGTCGAACACCTCGACTATCAGATACCCGTTACTCAGCTAAATAGAGATATGCAAGTAGCAAAGCGAGATTAAAATGCGCAACCTACCGGCGGTATACCGATTTAAGGGTTATGGGCGTTAGAGTGGGCGTGGCAAATTTTTGGACCCATCGATAGGTATTGACGAGACCAACACATTTCAGTTAAAATTTTTGATCTAGCATAAAAATCGTGGGCGTCACAGGTTTTTGCGGTTTGTGGGCGTTAGAGTGGGCGTGGCATATTCGCGTAACAAACTTGCGCTGCGTATAAGGCTACGGAATCTAAATCTGAAGTCCTAATATTTTATCTTTGATAGTTTCCAAGATATCCACATTCACTTTTACGATTTTGTGAAGTTTGTGGGCGGTTTATGGGCGTTAGGGTGGGCATGGCAGACTTCTTTTTGGGTCAATTGATAGGTATCGATGAGAACATTACATTTCAGTTACATTTTTTATTCTAGCATCAAAACTGTAGGAGCCACAGTTTTGGGCGGTTTGTGGGCGTTAGTGTGGGCGTGGCACTCTACTGAAACAAACTTGCACGCCAAATCTCAATAGCCTAGCTCCCATAGTTTCCGAGATCTCAGCGTTCATCCGGACAGACAGACAGTCGGACAGACAGACAGACGGACATGGCTAGATCGACTCGGCTAGTGATCCTGATCAAGAATATATATAATTTATGGGGTCGGAAACGCTTCCTTCTGCCTGTTACATACTTTCCGACGAATCTAGTATACCCTGGTTTGTGGGCGTTAGAGTGGGCGTGGCACTCTACTGAAACAAACTTGCGCTGCGTAAGAAGCTCAGGAATCTGCACGCCAAATCTCAATAGCCTAGCTCCCATAGTTTCCGAGATCTCAGCGTTCATCCGGACAGACAGACTGACGGACAGACGGACAGACGGACAGACGGACATGGCTAGATCGACTCGGCTAGTGATCCTGATCAAGAATATATATACTTTATGGGTTTGGAAGCGCTTCCTTCTGCCTGTTACATACTTTCCGACGAATTAGTATACCCTTTTACTCTACGAGTAACGGGTATAATAACAAGGAAGAACGCTATAGTCGAGTACCTCGACTATCAGATACCCGTTACTCAGCTAAAAAGAGATATGCAAGTAGCAAAGCGAGATTAAAATGCGCCACCTACCGGCGGTATACAGATTTAAGCGTTATGGGCGTTAGAGTGGGCGTGGCAAATTTTTTTTGGACCAATCGATAGGTATTGGCGATACCAATACATTTCAGTTAAAATTTTTGATCTAGCATAAAAATCGTGGGCGTCACAGGTTTTCGCGGTTTGTGGGCGTTAGAGTGGGCGTGGCATATTCGCGTAACAAACTTGCGCTGCGTAATCTAAATCTGAAATCCGAATTCTCTCTTTGATAGTTTCCGAGATATCCACATTCGTATTTACGATTTTTTTAAGTTTGTGGGTCAATCGATAGGTATTGATGAGAACATTACATTTCAGTTAAAATTCTTATTCTAGCATCAAAACTGTAGGAGCCACAGTTTTGGGCGGCTTGTGGGCGTTAGAGTGGGCGTGGCACTCTACTGAAACAAACTTGCGCTGCGTAAGAAGCTCAGGAATCTGCACGCCAAATCTCAATAGCCTAGCTCCCATAGTTTCCGAGATCTCAGCGTTCATCCGGACAGACAGGCAGACGGACAGTTTGTGGGCGTTAGAGTGGGCGTGGTACTCTACTGAAACAATCTTGCGCTGCGTAAGAAGCTCAGGAATCTGCACGCCAAATCTCAATAGCCTAGCTCCCATAGTTTCCGAGATCTCAGCCTTCATCCGGACAGACAGACAGACGGACAGACGGACATGGCTAAATCGACTCGGCTAGTGATCCTGATCAAGAATATATATACTTTATGGGGTCGGAAACGCTTCCTTCTGCTGTTACATACTTTCCGACGAATCTAGTACACCCTTTTACTCTACGAGTAACGGGTATAATAACAAGGAAGAAAGCTATAGTCGAACACCTCGACTATCAGATACCCGTTACTCAGCTAAATAGAGATATGCAAGTAGCAAAGCGAGATTAAAATGCGCAACCTACCGGCGGTATACCGATTTAAGGGTTATGGGCGTTAGAGTGGGCGTGGCAAATTTTTGGACCAATCGATAGGTATTGACGAGACCAACACATTTCAGTTAAAATTTTTGATCTAGCATAAAAATCGTGGGCGTCACAGGTTTTCGCGCTTTGTGGGCGTTAGAGTGGGCGTGGCATATTCGCGTAACAAACTTGCGCTGCGTATAAGGCTACGGAATCTAAATCTGAAGTCCTAATATTTTATCTTTGATAGTTTCCAAGATATCCACATTCACTTTTACGATTTTGTGAAGTTTGTGGGCGGTTTATGGGCGTTAGGGTGGGCATGGCAGACTTCTTTTTGGGTCAATTGATAGGTATTGATGAGAACATTACATTTCAGTTAAAATTTTTATTCTAGCATCAAAACTGTAGGAGCCACAGTTTTGGGCGGTTTGTGGGCGTTAGAGTGGGCGTGGCACTCTACTGAAACAAACTTGCACGCCAAATCTCAATAGCCTAGCTCCCATAGTTTCCGAGATCTCAGCGTTCATCCGGACAGACAGACAGACGGACAGACAGACAGACGGACATGGCTAGATCGACTCGGCATGTGATCCTGATCAAGAATATATATAATTTATGGGGTCGGAAACGCTTCCTTCTGCCTGTTACATACTTTCCGACGTGGCATATTCGCGTAACAAACTTGCGCTGCGTATAAGGCTACGGAATCTAAAGCTGAAATCCCAATTCTCTATCTTTGATAGTTTCCGAAGTATACACATTACTATTTACGATTTTTTGAAGTTTGTGGGCGGTTTATGGGCGTTAGGGTGGGCGTGGTCAACCGATAGGTATTGATGAGAACATTACATTACAGTTAAAATTTTTATTCTAGCATCAAAACTGTAGGATCCACAGTTTTGGGCGGATTGTGGGCGTTAGAGTGGGCGTGGCACTCTACTGAAACAAACTTGCGCTGCGTTAGAAGCTCAGGAATCTGCACGCCAAATCTCAATAGCCTAGCTCCCATAGTTTCCGAGATCTCAGCGTTCATACGGACAGACAGACAGACGGGCAGACAGACAGACGGACATGGCTAGATCGACTCGGGTAGTGATCCTGATCATAATTTATGGGGTCGGAAACGCTTCCTTCTGCCTGTTACATACTTTCCGACGAATCTAGTGTACCCTGGTTTGTGAGCGTTAGAGTGGGCGTGGCACTCTACTGAAACAAACTTGCGCTGCGTAAGAAGCTCAGGAATCTGCACGCCAAATCTCAATAGCCAAGCTCCCATAGTTTCCGAGATCTCAGCGTTCATCCGGACAGACAGGCTGACGGACAGACAGACAGACAGACATGGCTAGATCGACTCGGCTAGTGATACTTTCCGACGAATCTAGTATACCCTGGTTTGTGGGCGTTAGAGTGGGCGTGGCACTCTACTAAAACAAACTTGCGCTGCGTAAGAAGCTCAAGAATTTGCATGCCAAATCTCAATAGCCTATCTCCCATAGTTTCCGAGATCTCAGCGTTCATCCGGACAGACAGACAGACGGACAGACGGACATGGCTGGATCGACTCGGCTAGTTATCCTGATCAAGAATATATATACTTTATGGGTTCGGAAGCGCTTCCTTCTGCCTGTTACATACTTTCCGACAAATCTAGTATACCCTTTTACTCTACGAGTAACGGGTATAATAACAAGGAAGAACGCTATAGTCGAGTACCTCGACTATCAGATACCCGTTACTCAGCTAAATAGAGATATGCAAGTAGCAAAGCGAGATTAAAATGCGCCACCTACCGGCGGTATACAGATTTAAGCGTTATGGGCGTTAGAGTGGGCGTGGCAAATTTTTTTTTGGACCAATTGATAGGTATTGGCAATACCAATACATTTCAGTTAAAATTTTTGATCTAGCATAAAAATCGTGGGCGTCACAGGTTTTCGCAGTTTGTGGGCGTTAGAGTGGGCGTGGCATATTCGCGTAACAAACTTGCGCTGCGTATAAGGCTACGGAATCTAAATCTGAAATCCGAATTCTCTCTTTGATAGTTTCCGAGATATCCACATTCGTATTTACGATTTTTCTAAGTTTGTGGGTCAATCGATAGGTATTGATGAGAACATTACATTTCAGTTAAAATTCTTATTCTAGCATCAAAACTGTAGGAGCCACAGTTTTGGGCGGCTTGTGGGCGTTAGAGTGGGCGTGGCACTCTACTGAAACAAACTTGCGCTGCGTAAGAAGCTCAGAAATCTGCACGCCAAATCTCAAAAGCCTAGCTCCCATAGTTTCCGAGATCTCAGCGTTCATCCGGACAGACAGGCAGACGGACAGTTTGTGGGCGTTAGAGTGGGCGTGGCACTCTACTGAAACAATCTTGCGCTGCGTAAGAAGCTCAGGAATCTGCACGCCAAATCTCAATAGCCTAGCTCCCATAGTTTCCGAGATCTCAGCCTTCATCCGGACAGACAGACAGACGGACAGACGGACATGGCTAAATCGACTCGGCTAGTGATCCTGATCAAGAATATATATACTTTATGGGGTCGGAAACGCTTCCTTCTGCCTGTTACATACTTTCCGACGAATCTAGTATACCCTTTTACTCTACGAGTAACGGGTATAATAACAAGGAAGAACGCTATAGTCGAGTACCTCGACTATCAGATACCCGTTACTCAGCTAAATAGAGATATGCAAGTAGCAAAGCGAGATTAAAATGCGCAACCTACCGGCGGTATACAGATTTAAGGGTAATGGGCGTTAGAGTGGGCGTGGCAAATTTTTTTTTGGACCACTCGATAGGTATTGACGAGACCAACACATTTCAGTTAAAATGTTTGATCTAGCATAAAAATCGTGGGCGTCACAGGTTTTTGCGGTTTGTGGGCGTTAGAGTGGGCGTGGCATATTCGCGTAACAAACTTGCGCTGCGTATAAGGCTACGGAATCTAGATCTGAAGTCCTAATATTTTATCTTTGATAGTTTCCAAGATATCCACATTCACTTTTACGATTTTGTGAAGTTTGTGGGCGGTTTATGGGCGTTAGGGTGGGCATGGCAGACTTCTTTTTAGGTCAATTGATAGGTATTGATGAGAACATTACATTTCAGTTAAATTTTTTATTCTAGCATCAAAACTGTAGGAGCCACAGTTTTGGGCGGTTTGTGGGCGTTAGTGTGGGCGTGGCACTCTACTGAAACAAACTTGCACGCCAAATCTCAATAGCCTAGCTCCCATAGTTTCCGAGATCTCAGCGTTCATCCGGACAGACAGACAGACGGACAGACAGACAGACGGACATGGCTAGATCGACTCGGCTAGTGATCCTGATCAAGAATATATATAATTTATGGGGTCGGAAACGCTTCCTTCTGCCTGTTACATACTTTCCGACGAATCTAGTATACCCTGGTTTGTGGGCGTTAGAGTGGGCGTGGCACTCTACTGAAACAAACTTGCGCTGCGTAAGAAGCTCAGGAATCTGCACGCCAAATCTCAATAGCCTAGCTCCCATAGTTTCCGAGATCTCAGCGTTCATCCGGACAGACAGACTGACGGACAGACGGACAGACGGACAGACGGACATGGCTAGATCGACTCGGCTAGTGATCCTGATCAAGAATATATATACTTTATGGGTTTGGAAGCGCTTCCTTCTGCCTGTTACATACTTTCCGACGAATCTAGTATACCCTTTTACTCTACGAGTAACGGGTATAATAACAAGGAAGAACGCTATAGTCGAGTACCTCGACTATCAGATACCCGTTACTCAGCTAAATAGAGATATGCAAGTAGCAAAGCGAGATTAAAATGCGCCACCTACCGGCGGTATACAGATTTAAGCGTTATGGGCGTTAGAGTGGGCGTGGCAAATTTTTTTTGGACCAATCGATAGGTATTGACGATACCAATACATTTCAGTTAAAATTTTTTATCTAGCATAAAAATTGTGG
Organism: Drosophila suzukii; assembly: GCF_043229965.1. Classification (NCBI taxonomy): domain Eukaryota; kingdom Metazoa; phylum Arthropoda; class Insecta; order Diptera; family Drosophilidae; genus Drosophila; species Drosophila suzukii. The sequence goes on from NC_092085.1 coordinate 7,423,089, forward strand.
GCGTCACAGGCTTTCGCTGTTTGTGGGCGTGGCATATTCGCGTAACAAACTTGCGCTGCGTATAAGGCTACGGAATCTAAATCTGAAATCCCAATTCTCTATCTTTGATAGTTTCCGAGATATCCACATTTATATTTACGATTTTTTGAAGTTTGTGGGCGGTTTATGGGCGTTAGGGTGGGCGTGGGAAACTTTTTTTTGGGTCAATCGATAGGTATTGATGAGAACATTACATTTAAGTTAAAGTTTTTATTCTAGCATCAAAACTGTAGGAGCCACACTTTTGAGCGCTTTGTGGGCGTTAGAGTGGGCGTGGCACTCTACTGAAACAAACTTGCGCTGCGTAAGAAGCTCAAGAATCTGCATGCCAAATCTCAATAGCCTAGCTCCCATAGTTTCCGAGATCTCAGCGTTCATCCGGACAGACAGACAGACGGACAGACGGACATGGCTAGATCGACTCGGCTAGTGATCCTGATCAAGAATATATATACTTTATGGGTTCGGAAGCGCTTCCTTCCGCCTGTTACATACTTTCCGACGAATCTAGTATACCCTTTTACTTTACGAGTAACGGGTATAATAACAAGGAAGAACTCTATAGTCGATTACCTCGACTATCAGATACCCGTTACTCAGCTAAATAGAGATATGCAAGTAGCAAAGCGAGATTAAAATGCGCCACCTACCGGCGGTATACAGATTTAAGCGTTATGGGCGTTAGAGTGGGCGTGGCAAATTTTTTTTTGGACCAATCGATAGGTATTGACGAGACCAATACATTTCAGTTAAAATTTTGTATCTAGCATAAAAATTGTGGGCGTCAGGTTTTCGCGGTTTGTGGGCGTGGCATATTCGCGTAACAAACTTGCGCTGCGTATAAGGCTACGGAATCTAAATCTGAAATCCCAATTCTCTATCTTTGATAGTTTCCGAGATATCCACATTTATATTTACGATTTTTTGAAGTTTGTGGGCGGTTTATGGGCGTTAGGGTGGGCGTGGGAAACTTTTTTTTGGGTCAATCGATAGGTATTGATGAGAACATTACATTTAAGTTAAAGTTTTTATTCTAGCATCAAAACTGTAGGAGCCACACTTTTGAGCGCTTTGTGGGCGTTAGAGTGGGCGTGGCACTCTACTGAAACAAACGTGCGCTGCGTAAGAAGCTCAAGAATATGCATGCCAAATCTCAATAGCCTAGCTCCCATAGTTTCCGAGATCTCAGCGTTCATCCGGACAGACAGACAGACGGACAGACGGACAGACGGACATGGCTGGATCGACTCGGCTAGTTATCCTGATCAAGAATATATATACTTTATGGGTTCGGAAGCGCTTCCTTCTGCCTGTTACATACTTTCCGACGAATCTAGTATACCCTTTTACTCTACGAGTAACGGGTATAATAACAAGGAAGAACGCTATAGTCGAGTACCTCGACTATCAGATACCCGTTACTCAGCTAAATAGAGATATGCAAGTAGCAAAGCGAGATTAAAATGCGCCACCTACCGGCGGTATACAGATTTAAGCGCTATGGGCGTTAGGGTGGGCGTGGCAAACTTTTTTTTGGGTCAATCGATAGGTATTGACGAGACCAATACATTTCAGTTAAAATTTTGTATCTAGCATACAAATTGTGGGCGTCAGGTTTTCGCGGTTTGTGGGCGTGGCATATTCGCGTAACAAACTTGCGCTGCGTATAAGGCTACGGAATCTAAATCTGAAATCCCAATACTCTATCTTCCTTCTGCCTGTTACATACTTTCCGACGAATCTAGTATACCCTTTTACTCTACGAGTAATGGGTATAATAACAAGGAAGAACGCTATAGTCGAGTACCTCGACTATCAGATACCCGTTACTCAGCTAAATAGAGATATGCAAGTAGCAAAGCGAGATTAAAATGCGCCACCTACCGGCGGTATACAGATTTAAGCGCTATGGGCGTTAGGGTGGGCGTGGCAAAAGAGTAAAAGGGTATACTAGATTCGTCGGAAAGTATGTAACAGGCAGAAGGAAGCGTTTCCGACCCCACAAAGTATATATATTCTTGATCAGGATCACTAGCGGAGTCGATCTAGCCATGTCCGTCTGTCCGTCTGTCTGTCCGTCCGGATGAACGCTGAGATCTCGGAAACTATGGGAGCTAGGCTATTGAGATTTGGCGTGCAGATTCCTGAGCTTCTTACGCAGCGCAAGTTTGTTTCGGCACACTGCCACGCCCATTCTAACGCCCACAAACCGCACAAAACTGTGGCTCCTACAGTTTTGATGCTAGAATAAAAATTTTAACTGAAATGTATTGTTCTCATCAATACCTATCGATTGACCCAAAAAAAGTTTGCCACGCCCACTTTAACGCCCACAAACCGCGAAAACCTGTGACGCCCACAATTTTCATGCTAGATAAAAAATTTTAACTGAAATGTATTGGTCTCGTCAATACCTATCGATTGGTCCAAAAAAAAATTTGCCACGCCCACTCTAACGCCCATAACGCTTAAATCTGTATACCGCCGGTAGGTGGCGCATTTTAATCTCGCTTTGCTGCTTGCATATCTCCATATAGCTGAGTAACGGGTATCTGATAGTCGAGGTACTCGACTATCGGTTTGTGGGCGTGGCATATTCGCGTAACAAACTTGCGCTGCGTATAAGGCTACGGAATCTAAATCTGAAATCCCAATTCTCTATCTTTGATAGTTTCCGAGATATCCACATTCATATTTACGATTTTTTGAAGTTTGTGGGCGGTTTATGGGCGTTAGGGTGGGCGTGTCAAACTTTTTTTTGGGTCAATCGATAGGTATTGATGAGAACATTACATTTCAGTTAAAATTTTTATTCTAGCATCAAAACTGTAGGAGCCACAGTTTTGAGCTTTTTGTGGGCGTTAGAGTGGGCGTGGCACTCTACTGAAACAAACTTGCGCTGCGTAAGAAGCTCAAGAATCTGCATGCCAAATCTCAATAGCCTAGCTCCCATAGTTTCCGAGATCTCAGCGTTCATCCGGACAGACAGACAGACGGACAGACGGACAGACGGACATGTCTGGATCGACTCGGCTAGTCATCCTGATCAAGAATATATATACTTTATGGGTTCGGAAGCGCTTCCTTCTGCCTGTTACATACTTTCCGACGAATCTAGTATACCCTTTTACTCTACGAGTAACGGGTATAATAACAATACAAGGGAGAACGCTATAGTCGAGTACCTCGACTATCAGATTCCCGTTACTCAGCTAAATAGAGATAAGCAAGTAGGAAAGCGAGATTAAAATGCGCCACCTACCGGCGGTATACAGATTTAAGCGTTATGGGCGTTAGAGTGGCCGTGGCAAATTTTTTTTGGACCAATCGATAGGTTTGACGAGACCAATACATTTCAGTTTAAATTTTTTATCTAGCATAAAAATTGTGCGCGTCACAGGTTTTCGCGGTTTGTGGGCGTTAGGGTGGGCGTGGCATATTCGCGTAACAAATTTGCGCTGCGTATAAGGCTACGGGTCAATCGATAGGTATTGATGAGAACATTACATTTCAGTTAAAATTTTTATTCTAGCATCAAAACTGTAGGAGCCACAGTTTTGAGCTTTTTGTGGGCGGTAGAGTGGGCGTGGCACTCTACTGAAACAAACTTGCGCTGCGTAAGAAGCTCAAGAATCTGCATGCCAAATCTCAATAGCCTAGCTCCCATAGTTTCCGAGATCTCAGCGTTCATCCGGACAGACAGACAGACGGACAGACGGACAGACGGACATGGCTGGATCGACTCGGCTAGTTATCCTGATCAAGAATATATATACTTTATGGGTTCGGAAGCGCTTCCTTCTGCCTGTTACATACTTTCCGACGAATCTAGTATACCCTTTTACTCTACGAGTAACGGGTATAATAACAAGGAAGAACGCTATAGTCGAGTACCTCGACTATCAGATACCCGTTACTCAGCTAAATAGAGATATGCAAGTAGCAAAGCGAGATTAAAATGCGCCACCTACCGGCGGTATACAGATTTAAGCGTTATGGGCGTTAGAGTGGGCGTGGCAAATTTTTTTTTGGACCTATCGATAGGTATTGACGAGACCAATACATTTCAGTTAAAATTTTGTATCTAGCATACAAATTGTGGGCGTCAGGTTTTCGCGGTTTGTGGGCGTGGCATATTCGCGTAACAAACTTGCGCTGCGTATAAGGCTACGGAATCTAAATCTGAAATCCCAATACTCTATCTTTGATAGTTTCCGAGATATCCACATTTATATTTACGATTTTTTGAAGTTTGTGGGCGGTTTATGGGCGTTAGGGTGGGCGTGGGAAACTTTTTTTTGGGTCAATCGATAGGTATTGATGAGAACATTACATTTAAGTTAAAATTTTTATTCTAGAATCAAAACTGTAGGAGCCACACTTTTGAGCGCTTTGTGGGCGTTAGAGTGGGCGTGGCACTCTACTGAAACAAACTTGCGCTGCGTAAGAAGCTCAAGAATCTGCATGCCAAATCTCAATAGCCTAGCTCCCATAGTTTCCGAGATCTCAGCGTTCATCCGGACAGACAGACAGACGGACAGACGGACAGACGGACATGGCTGGATCGACTCGGCTAGTTATCCTGATCAAGAATATATATACTTTATGGGTTCGCAAGCGCTTCCTTCTGCCTGTTACATACTTTCCGACGAATCTAGTATACCCTTTTACTCTACGAGTAATGGGTATAATAACAAGGAAGAACGCTATAGTCGAGTACCTCGACTATCAGATACCCGTTACTCAGCTAAATAGAGATATGCAAGTAGCAAAGCGAGATTAAAATGCGCCACCTACCGGCGGTATACAGATTTAAGCGCTATGGGCGTTAGGGTGGGCGTGGCAAACTTTTTTTTGGGTCAATCGATAGGTATTGATGAGAACATTACATTTCAGTTAAAATTTTTATTCTAGCATCAAAACTGTAGGAGCCACAGTTTTGAGCGGTTTGTGGGCGTTAGAGTGGGCGTGGCACTCTACTGAAACAAACTTGCGCTGCGTAAGAAGCTCAAGAATCTTCATGCCAAATCTCAATAGCCCAGCTCCCATAGTTTCCGAGATCTCAGCGTTCATCCGGACAGCCAGACAGACGGACAGACGGACATGGCTGGATCGACTCGGCTAGTTCTCCTTATCAATAATATATATACTTTATGGGTTCGGAAGCGCTTCCTTCTGCCTGTTACATACTTTCCGACGAATCTAGTATACCCTTTTACTCTACGAGTAACGGGTATAATAACAAGGAAGAACGCTATAGTCGAGTACCTCGACTATCAGATACCTGTTACTCAGCTAAATAGAGATATGCAAGTAGCAAAGCGAGATTAAAATGCGCCACCTACCGGCGGTATACAGATTTAAGCGTTATGGGCGTTAGAGTGGGCGTGGCAAATTTTATTTTGGACCACTCGATAGGTATTGACGATACCAATACATTTCAGTTAAAATTTTTTATCTAGCATAAAAATTGTGGGCGTCACAGGCTTTCGCGGTTTGTGGGCGTTAGAGTGGGCGTGGCATATTTGCGTAACAAACTTGCGCTGCGTATAAGGCTACGGAATCTAAATCTGAAGTCCTAATTATACCCGTTCCTCGTAGAGTAAAAGGGTATACTAGATTCGTCGGAAAGTATGTAACAGGCAGAAGGAAGCGTTTCCGACCCCACAAAGTATATATATTCTTGATCAGGATCACTAGCGGAGTCGATCTAGCCATGTCCGTCTGTCCGTCTGTCTGTCCGTCCGGATGAACGCTGAGATCTCGGAAACTATGGGAGCTAGGCTATTGAGATTTGGCGTGCAGATTCCTGAGCTTCTTACGCAGCGCAAGTTTGTTTCGGCACACTGCCACGCCCATTCTAACGCCCACAAACCGCACAAAACTGTGGCTCCTACAGTTTTGATGCTAGAATAAAAATTTTAACTGAAATGTATTGTTCTCATCAATACCTATCGATTGACCCAAAAAAAGTTTGCCACGCCCACTTTAACGCCCACAAACCGCGAAAACCTGTGACGCCCACAATTTTCATGCTAGATAAAAAATTTTAACTGAAATGTATTGGTCTCGTCAATACCTATCGATTGGTCCAAAAAAAAATTTGCCACGCCCACTCTAACGCCCATAACGCTTAAATCTGTATACCGCCGGTAGGTGGCGCATTTTAATCTCGCTTTGCTGCTTGCATATCTCCATATAGCTGAGTAACGGGTATCTGATAGTCGAGGTACTCGACTATCGGTTTGTGGGCGTGGCATATTCGCGTAACAAACTTGCGCTGCGTATAAGGCTACGGAATCTAAATCTGAAATCCCAATTCTCTATCTTTGATAGTTTCCGAGATATCCACATTCATATTTACGATTTTTTGAAGTTTGTGGGCGGTTTATGGGCGTTAGGGTGGGCGTGTCAAACTTTTTTTTGGGTCAATCGATAGGTATTGATGAGAACATTACATTTCAGTTAAAATTTTTATTCTAGCATCAAAACTGTAGGAGCCACAGTTTTGAGCTTTTTGTGGGCGTTAGAGTGGGCGTGGCACTCTACTGAAACAAACTTGCGCTGCGTAAGAAGCTCAAGAATCTGCATGCCAAATCTCAATAGCCTAGCTCCCATAGTTTCCGAGATCTCAGCGTTCATCCGGACAGACAGACAGACGGACAGACGGACAGACGGACATGTCTGGATCGACTCGGCTAGTCATCCTGATCAAGAATATATATACTTTATGGGTTCGGAAGCGCTTCCTTCTGCCTGTTACATACTTTCCGACGAATCTAGTATACCCTTTTACTCTACGAGTAACGGGTATAATAACAATACAAGGGAGAACGCTATAGTCGAGTACCTCGACTATCAGATACCCGTTACTCAGCTAAATGGAGATATGCAAGCCGCAAAGCGAGATTAAAATGCGCCACCTACCGCCGGTATACAGATTTAAGCGTTATGGGCGTTAGAGTGGGCGTGGCAAATTTTTTTTTGGACCACTCGATAGGTATTGACGATACCAATACATTTCAGTTAAAATTTTTTATCTAGCATAAAAATTGTGGGCGTCACAGGCTTTCGCGGTTTGTGGGCGTTAGAGTGGGCGTGGCATATTCGCGTAACAAACTTGCGCTGCGTATAAGGCTACGGAATCTAAATCTGAAGTCCTAATTTTCTATCTTTGATAGTTTCAAAGCTATCCACATTCATATTTACGTATTTTTGAAAATTGTGGGCGGTTTATGGGCGTTAGGGTGGGCGTGGGAAACTTTTTTTTGGGTCAATTGATAGGTATTGATGAGAACATTATATTTCAGTTAAAATTTTTATTCTAGCATCAAAACTGTAGGAGCCACAGTTTTGGGCGGTTTGTTGGCGTTAGAGTGGGCGTGGCACTCTACTGAAACAAACTTGCGCTGCGTAAGAAGCTCAGGAATCTGCATGCCAAATCTCAATAGCTCGCGGCTAGTTATCCTGATCAAGAATATATATACTTTATGGGTTCGGAAGCGCTTCCTTCTGCCTGTTACATACTTTCCGACGAATCTAGTATACTCTTTTACTCTACGAGTAACGGGTATAATAACAAGGAAGATCGCTATAGTCGAGTACCTCGACTATCAGATTCCCGTTACTCAGCTAAATAGAGATATGCAAGTAGGAAAGCGAGATTAAAATGCGCCACCTACCGGCGGTATACAGATTTAAGCGTTATGGGCGTTAGAGTGGCCGTGGCAAATTTTTTTTGGACCAATCGATAGGTTTGACGAGACCAATACATTTCAGTTTAAATTTTTTATCTAGCATAAAAATTGTGCGCGTCACAGGTTTTCGCGGTTTGTGGGCGTTAGGGTGGGCGTGGCATATTCGCGTAACAAATTTGCGCTGCGTATAAGGCTACGGAATCAAAATCTGAAATCCCAATTCTCTATCTTTGATAGTTTCCAAGCTATCCACATTCATATTTACGATTTTTTGAAGTTTGTGGGCGGTTTATGGGCGTTAGGGTGGGCGTGGCAAACTTTTTTTTGGGTCAATCGATAGGTATTGATGAGAACATTACATTTCAGTTAAAATTTTTATTCTAGCATCAAAACTGTAGGAGCCACAGTTTTGGGCGGTTTGTTGGCGTTAGAGTGGGCGTGGCACTCTACTGAAACAAACTTGCGCTGCGTAAGAAGCTCAAGAATCTGCATGCCAAATCTCAATAGCCTAGCTCCCATAGTTTCCGAGATCTCAGCGTTATACGGACAGACAGACAGACGGACAGACGGACATGGCTAGATCGACTCGGCTAGTGATCCTGATCAAGAATATATATACCTTATGGGTTCGGAAGCGCTTCCTTCAGTTCGGCCAGCAGGCGATGGGGGCAGTTACCTCCCAACGTAAGACATCCTAATCAGCAATTGTGAAGGTACAGCCATCCGGCTCTGACTCCAGCGAGGGATCCCCGATCTCCACATACGAGAACCAAGTCAAGGCCCCCTCCTCCGCCGCACTACCGAGCGGGCTTCAGCAGGTGCGACCAGCAGCAACTATATTCCTCCCGCGTTTACGGGAGGCTATTACAAGCAGCAGCCTCCAGCGGCGCATCCTCACGCGTGGGTGCTAACGCGTCCCCCCGCACCTACGGGAGGCAACCACAAGCTACTGGCCGCCACTCAACTATAACGGGCGCTCCCAGAAGCGACCGCTTCCTCCGCGCCTACAAGCGGGCATCTCCGAGAAGACCAGCGTTTCACCAGTGTGGCTGAAGAGGACCACCCTTGGCCACACACACATATAACATATTGTTTCTCCCGCACATACGTGTGAGCTAATCGAAGAAGACCACCCTTGACAGTGCGGCCATCGAGGACCACCTCAGGCCGCGCCCATCAACCAGATTAATTTGCATGTGTCCCTTTTATTGCGGTCAGGTAATTGACAGGTGCGCGTGTTCGGGAAGCTCTTGCTTGAATCCCTTTTATGACATGTTTATGACCCATTTGTGGAACGGAGAGAATCATAGACAATTTACCAGTTACACGTTCTGGGGCGGAAACAAAAATGTGTATTTGAAAATATTCCACATTTGAGAATCATTAACTTGTGAGATTTATTTTATTGGGGTTCTTTTGATTTCTAAATTAGTTTTACAATCATAGGAAACATTATTCCCCAACATGATCGGACATGTTCCTCTAAGATAACCATCTTTGAATACTTTGGGTGTGCGACCTGTGATAATGAGGCAAAAGGGTACGTGATCACACCTTTTCCGAACATGGATATGTCCTCTAAGATAACAACATTTCGATACTGTGGTTGTGGGACCTTTCTCACGTAGACGATTTTCTTCTGACTATTTATTGCACATAATGAGGGGAAGGATACATGATCAATATTGTCACATGGGGATGTGGGGGCGATGGGGGCAATTAATTTTACTCCTTATAGACATGATCGTGACATTTTTCTGACTTCAAAGCCCATTATTCAGCGCTATGTCTCGCGAGGACGACCCTATCTTAATATTTAATCTTAAAAATAGATATGATGCAATATCATTAAATATTAATAATTGGGAAACTCTATTGATAAATCTAAAAAATTTTAAGATATATTATGAATATTATTTAAATGCGATTAATGATTAAGTTTCTGAAATAAATAATTTTGAAAATATACAAATAAGAATTATGTATTATTCATGGGATACTATCACAAAAACATTATTATCTCTGTTGGCTTTATAATTTTTAATAATTTAATTCTAAGAATAAAATTAACTCCAAAAACAGTTTTTCAAATTTTTTAAAATTGATTAGAAGAAAAGAGACGGAAATATATTGTGCATTACAGATACCTTGAGAGTCAGTTCTATGAGGTTGAAAACCAGTGTCTGAATGGAAGCTGTGAAATCAATAAATTAGAAAATTAAACTGCAAATACTAAACTCTTCTCCAGGGATTGAAGATAGTAAATTGAATTGTAGGTAAGTCTTGTCTTTTTAGAGTCTGATATCTTTAACTAGTTACATGTTATGATTTAATATATGGGATTTCGGGTGCTCAATAATCCCATAAAATGATAAAAGTTTAACAACCTACTGCTAGGAAAAGATCAGAAATATAACGAAAATAAAGTAGAGGATGCCATTAAAGAGGGAGGTCAGAACCAGTTTAAAAATTGTGTACATTGCTTAGAAAGGAAAAGAGAAAATCAAAAGAAATGTACAGTTTAGGTAGCTGGGGCAGCCATTGGAAAAGTCAAATCTGTTACAGTGGTGGTTGTGGCTAGGGGTTGAAGCATGCAATACAATTCTAAACCTGATGGATAAAAGGATGTTAGTTAGAGAAGGATGGAAATATCTTAAATATGAATTACAAGTATCCATCTATGTTGCGGAGGTTGGTCGGGGTTGACAAACCATCATTATTAAATATGAGGAACATACATTTCACCGGTGGGGAATAAGAGGGATCCAAAAGATCAATTTTATGAGAGAAGACTAATACTGTTTTTGGTAAATTAAATAGACACATGAAAACTTATTACTCAATTAGTTAGTTAGAGAATAGTTAGAGAGTTAGTTAGTTAGAGAATATCATACAACTAGATTTATCAAGCATTTTGATGGAAAAATCAAAGCATTGAATTAATATATATTTTTTTATTATCCAAATAGAAGAAATTTCGTATTTGGTCAAGGGATAATATTCCATGAATTTTTCCATTACCTTGACCTTTGCGCCTGCATCAAGGCATTTTAGCAATCCTTTGTAACAACTATTTGTGTTGTTGGTAACAGTTATAAATTGTTCGCAAATAAAAAATACTTTCCTAATTATATATTTTATGACCTCTTTTATGAAGGGATAATATTCCATGAATTTTTTCCAATACCTTGACCTTTGCGCCTGCGTCGAGGCATTTAAGCAATTCTTTGTAACAACTATTTGTGTTGTTGGTAACATTTATAAATTGTTCGCAATTAAAAATACTTTCCTAATTATATATTTTATGACTTTGTAACATAACTATTTGCGTTGTTGGTAACAGTTATAAATGGTTCGCAAATAAAAAATACTTTCCTAATTATATTTTTATGATCATTTTTATGACCTTTGCGCCTGCGTCGATGCATTTTAGCAATCCTTTACACCACCACCTATGTTTATTGTAGGTAACCAAATTGACTTTGGGGTTATGGTACGGTTAGCAATGGGTGGTTTTCTTAATGGGATTTAAATTATCGGTGACAAATTTATAAGTGAAAGTCACAGACATTTTTGGACAAAGGATACAATTGGTCATTTAAGTGTGGGTATACAAATTAATCTGGTTGATGGGCGCGGCCTGAGGTGGTCCTCGATGGCCGCACTGTCAAGGGTGGTCTTCTTCGATGAGCTCACACGTATGTGCGGGAGAAACAATATGTTATATGTGTGTGTGGCCAAGGGTGGTCCTCTTCAGCCACACTGGTGAAACGCTGGTCTTCTCGGAGATGCCCGCTTGTAGGCGCGGAGGAAGCGGTCGCTTCTGGGACCGCCCGTTATAGTTGAGTGGCGGCCAGTAGCTTGTGGTTGCCTCCCGTAGGTGCGGGGGATGCGTTAGCACCCACGCGTGAGGATGAGCCGCTGGAGGCTGCTGCTTGTAATAGCCTCCCGTAAACGCGGGAGGAATATAGTTGCTGCTGGTCGCACCTGCTGAAGCCCGCTCGGTAGTGCAGTGGAGGAGGGGGCCTTGACTTGGTTCTCGTATGTGGAGATCGGGGATCCCTCGCTGGAGTCAGAGCCGGATGGCTGTACCTTCACAATTGCTGATTAGGATGACTTACGTTGGGAGGTAACTGCCCCCTTCGCCTGCTGGCCTAGAGACTCAGTCAGTGCAAAATAATAAGAGATTTAACGGCGGTTGCCGGAGTTTTGCAATGCTATAGAACTTGTGTTCTTTATTCGTATAGAGCTTGAAGCGAACTAAACTTAAAGTTGACAAAAATGAAACTCATAGCGGCCACGCAAATATGCTGTGTTTGCCGGCTGTGCACGAGCATCCGGCCAAATGCCGGTTCCACAATCTTCTCTTCACACAATGGTGAGAGTTTGTTGCCTAGCCGCCTGTTGGATTTTACAAGGACTTTTTCACCAACTTTGAACACCCTGTTCTGTCGGGCAGCATTTTCCCTGTTCCTGAGCTTGTCCTGGGCGATTTTTATCTTATCCTGAATCTCATACTATGGTTGATCCGACAGTGTTTGAATTACGTCGGCTGGCCTCTTGTCGATGACCGAATGGATAGATTTATTGTATCTGGCTGTGGCCAGCAAGATTAGCTCGACGGTGTCACTGATTCCTTTATCAATTTTATGGCATCTAGCAAGCTCTATTAGAGTGCTGTGGAAACGTTCCACTTGTCCGTTTGAGACACTGTGAAGGGGCGGTGCATTCGAGATGCTCACGCCGAAAAGGGTTTCCAGCATGGACAAAATGGTGTGCGAATTCAACGATGGTTCGTTGTCACAATATATGACCTTGGCTTTCGGGAAAACATTCAAGAGTTGTAGCAGTGCTGGTTTAATGTCCTCTATGGTTCTAGAGGGAATTGGCTGGACCATCGCAAATTTTGAGAATTTTTCAATGGATGTAAGAAAATATTTTTTATCCGTTGAGAAGATGTCTATGTGTAATATTTCCCCAACCTGAGACGGGATTGGTGTTTCCCCAAGCTCCTGCTTTTTGGGATGCCTGTCATATTTAGCTTTAGCACATGTTTTGCAGTTAGCGACGATTTCGCTAGCTAGCTTGGCCATTTTCGGGAAATAGTACTCGGAGAGTACCTGCTTTACATTTTCTTGGCCTGACCTGTGAGCCCTGTTGTGTTCAGTGGACAGAATTTCCCGTCTCTACGGGACTGCAAAAATGTCCGTTACACGATTTTTACAATACCAACATTTTGTGGCTGGAAATTGGCGTACCAGTTGGTCCTGTATCATTGCGAGTGTGTGCAAATCGCAATGGATGACGTTTACGCCCTTAGGAACAATTAAATCTGCGAGATCATTGAGTAATGACTCTTTGCAGGAGAAGCTGATCGCATGCCGTCTCTTGTTTACAAAGAGGACAAAGTTGCGTTTTTGCGGAAAGCGAGCTTCCTCCAGAGTTATCTGGTTTTGGAAGCAATTCAAGGACTTATCCGTTGCCTCAATTGTGTGGGTCAGTGACAGCTCACTGTTAATCGTGGCCGCACTTGAAAAAGCTTCTGCCTCTCCCAGAACGTTAAGTTGCTGTCTTGAGAGGGCATCCGCAACGAGGTTTTCCTTGCCGGGCTTGTAAAAAATTTTGGCGCCGGACTCGTCGATGCGAGCTTTCCACCGTTTGATCTTTGCATTCGGATTGGATTCCGATACCGCGAAGGTCAGTGGTTGATGGTCAGTAAAGATGTTGATATCTTTCACTGCATATAGATAGTGACGTAATTTGGCCAATGCCCAAACTATTGCCAGCAGCTCCCTTTCATTGGTGGCATAATTGATCTCTCTGTCCTTTAGGGTTCTCGAGATCATGGTAATGGGCCGTCCCTCTTGGGATAGGACTGCGCCAATGCCATAAGCTGAGGCATCTGTCGTTAGATCAAATGCTTTTTTATAGTTGGGATACCTGAGGATGACCTCCTCGGAAGCTAGAATGTTACGCAGCTTGTGAAAAGCTAGCCGTTGCGGCTCGTTGAACTACACCTGGATATTTTTCGACCTGTGTCTGCTGGCCGAGCTATGGACGCAAAATCTTTAATAAAGCATCTATAGTAGCTGGCCAGGCCAAGGAATGATCTAACTTCGAACACGTTTTTGGGTTCAGGGAATTCCTGAATGGCCTTGGTTTTTTCTGGGTAAGTGGTAGCCCCGTTGCTGGTGACTATAAAACCCAAGAAGCTAACGCTTTTTTTGAAGAATTTAGATTTTTCAGTTGATACCCTCATATTAGCATCGTAAAGGCTTTTGAGAACCCAATCTACGTGCCGGATGTGAGAGTTTTCGTCTTCTGAGAAGACGATAACGTCATCGACATAAACATAGCAAAATTTGCCTATCTGCTCTCGCAGTATTTCGTCTATAGTTCCTTGAAAAACGCTGGCAGCATTTTTTAGACCAAATGGCATTCTGCGAAACTCGTACTTTCCTCCATTTACGGAAAAGGAAGTCTTTTCACGGTCGCGTTCTGCCAGCGTTATTTGGTGATAGCCAGATTTTAAATGGAGCGTAGTGAAGTAATTCGCTCTGCCTAAATTCCCTAGTATCATAGAGATATTTGGCATGGCATAGCGATCAGGTATTGTCCTCTCGTTCAATTTGCGAAAGTCCAATACGAGTCGCATTTTAGGGACGCCCGTTTCGTCGGTGCCCTTTTTGTCTACAACCCGTATCGGGTTATTGTAGGGGGATCTCGACTTCTGGATTATGCCATTTTTTAGCAGCTCTTGAATCTCGCCATTAACGAAATCGGCTGCGCCCATTGGGTATGGGTAGAGTTTGGCATAAATGGGCTCCTCATCAACAGTTCTGATGGTGGCTACCACCGATGTGTTGTAAGGTAAAGCCTCATTGGGGTCCGCAAAGGCTTTTTTCCTGTCGCGGAGCATTGTTAAAAATGTCTTCCTGACCAAAGGTGGCGCATCTGAGCAATCCACTTCGGTGAAATTCACATCAGGGCACGAGTGAAAATCAATTTTCTCCTCTTTGTTGCCCCATTTGATGTGGCCAGAGGCCAGGCAAAGTGATGCTCCCGCCTGTTTAAGTAGGTCGAGGCCTACGATTGAATCAAAAGAAGATAAGTCGGGTAAGGTGAAGAAGGTGGCCTTCAAATCAAAAAGTGACACGAAGCATTTCTTCGTGATTGTGGTGTTCCCGTGAATTGAGTGAATTTCGAAAGGGTTTTCTACCGGGACGCATTTCAATCCTTCGAACGGTCGGATGAAATTTTTCGAGGCGCCCGTGTCAATAAGCAGTTTCATATTTATCCCCGCTACTCTTCGTCTGATGACGGGCAGCAGGGATTTTCCCCTTAAAAATGGACTACTTCTGAATCGTATTCGCAAATAGCATCATCGTTGATCTTTGCTATTGCGCTGGACGCAGCGTTGGCGTAAGATTTCCCTTCCTGATCTGAGCTTTTGGTTTTCTAGATGCGCCTGTGCGCTCGGACGTTGCCGGTCTCCTATTCTGATAGGGTGGAGCTTGGGCAGGAATGAAAGCCTTTGCAGAGGGGTCGACTTCCATCGGCTCCGGTCTACTCTGCAATTTGTTATTGCGCAGGTCAGAATGTACCTGCGCTTTAACTCGTTTGGTATAATAGGGATTTTTATTAATACCCAACTGGGAAAAATTTGTATCCTGCTGGCGCCTTTGCTCCTTTGGACTCGTCTTACGGTCCCTATCCTCTAGACTCTTTGCAAACGATGTTGCGAACGTGTTCCTCTCGTGGTTTGATTCCACTTCTAGCGCTAATGCCAACGCAGTTGGCATTTCCTTCGGCTTTGCGAGAAGATGACATCAGATAGGCTGCGTCTAAGGCCCGAAATAAATACCCGGAGCGCATCGTCCCGGAATTTATCACACAAAATTCTTGCCGCCGAGTAAGGTGAGTATTTTCTCAACCTCATCGTAATATTGCAGGAGTGTGAGGCTTCCCTGTCTGAGGGTGCCCATCTCCTGTTCAATGACGTGGATCTGCCGTTTGTCACTGTAAGTGAAATCCAAACGGTCTATGATCGCGTCAAAATTTAAAATTGTGCCAAAGGAGGACAACACCGCATCAGCAGTGCCTCTTATCTTACTTTTTATTATAATCACTGCCTGATAATGGCGTGAACTACCATTGTACCGTCTAAATATGTGGTAGGCAGCGGTGGCGGCTTGCCTCCACGAAACATATGACTCCTGTGCCCCCGCAAATTCGGGTAGGCACTTGACAGTGTCCAGAGGCTCGCTGCATTGAACTGTGTCTATAATTTCTATGGCTGCATAAACCTTAATTTCTGGCGTTGGGGCCGAACCTTGGGACGTCGTGGGCGCAGCGCGCAATTCTGCCACTTGGCTGGTCAATGCATCGATTACTTGTCTGAACTCCCGTTCTTTTTGTAAATTTGCGGCGGCCTGCCCGGCTAGGGCGTTGTCAATAGCCGCCTGCACTACTCCTCTAAGTTGTTCAGGATCCATGAGGTCTACCCTTTCGCCCGCTGGGGGGTTTCTACGCGTGTTTTTCGGAGTGGAAGCTCGAAGGAGTTCTTCACTATCTGACCCTGAATCGCTAGCGTACTGCTTGACGCTTCTATACTTAGAAAATGGCGAGCTCATATACGCACACAAAAGGATTAGAAAACGGGGACACAGAGCCGCCAAAACGAGAGCACGTATTTCCTCACTATATAATTCACCTAGTTAATTTTAAGAGTAGTAGATACCTGTGCCCTTGCATAAAAATTAGTGTAGTGGTAAATATTTTAAAATTATAATATTGTAAATTATAAGAGATATAGGGTATATAAGACTGACACACAGCCTCGACTCATAGTCAAAATATTTCAAATCAGAAAAATGAATGAATTTAACGTAATATATTTATATATTTTATTTTCGTTAATCAAATCCCGAATTTTATCGGGATCGGAGCCGTTTTACTCTCGTAGTATTCTTTATTAACTAGTTCTACTTTGCAGACTGGTTAGAAAATATTTAAATGAGGGGTGCACTTACATTTTATTTACTGTGGTTTCTTCCTCAAAGATAAAATTTTTTTCCAAGAATGTAAAAATCTCTAAAACTCTCGTATAGAGCTTGAAGCGAACTAAACTTAAAGTTGACAAAAATGAAATTCATAGCGGCCACGCAAATATGCTGTGTTTGCCGGCTATGCACGAGCATCCGGCCAAATGCCGCGTCAGCGGTTTTGGCCGCAGCTGGGCTTCGGACATTCGGTCATCGCCTCCGTCCGGTTAGCTACTTAGTTAACTTGCACAACCCAGAAGGCGCACGCTCATTGACAAGATCATGGGCCTCACGCCAACGACCTCATGGCTGACTGCTAGCTCTAATACGTTCCCATAATAGGGGTTGAAATCACGACCGCGCAACAACTCGCAAGTAGCCGAGTCAAAAGTTTATTTTGGTATTGCGAACATATTTTATTATGTTATTTAATCATTTTCATTCTTTTTTCTAGATTATAGTATTTATTCATAATGTTGAGTGCTTTCTTTTTGTAATCCGAAATTCGATGGCATACACAAGTATCAACTCCCTCAGTGGCTGCATCATTGCTCCACACGCAGGTGCAGAATAGATGTTTTTATATTACCTCGTTCACATTCAAAGAGTTTTGATTGTATGAACTGGAGCCGTACACAGTGTGCATTGAACAGAATTCCGTCAAATACATTCAAAAAGTTATTTATTTTAACTGAATGCATGTTGTCTATCTAAGTCAACAATCTCGTCTTACCCTTTTAAATATGCTTACACAATTTAAAAGGAAATTTTATACAGGTTTTCATCTTCTTCTTTTACCCAAAAATATGCATTCTCGAAATTCAACAAATGAAAATCTTTGATTTTTCCTCTTCTTTTACCCAAAAATGTGCATTCTCGAAATTCAACAAATGAAAATCTTTGTTTATTTCCCAAACTCGAAATGATTTTTTCCAAACTGTCCCCTGTTGGCTACCTGAGTATGATGGTGTGTATAAAAAAAATTCCTTTCCCACCTGCAGCAAAGTATGTGCGACCTCTTCTAACCAACACTCTCTTTTATTCAATGATTTTGTGTCTCCCTTATTGAATTGATGGTGTCCTATTGGTTACACTTGTATCAAATATTTTTCAAAATCAATACTTCTCATTTCTTCTAACCAATGAATAGTCGAGGTAACCTACTAGAATTGCCTACGTTTTTGAATTTAAAAAAATCTTAAGTATGCATCTCTTATCTTCAATATTATCGTTCACGCCCACTTCAAACACTATAAATGATCGAGGACAATAGTTAGTCTTCCAAAAATAATCTTGAAGTGGGATACTCTGCTACGTCAAACACAACTTAAGTAAAAGTGAAAAAGTGATCGTGAAAAAAGAATTTAAACAAAACAAATAAAATAAAATGAATAACCAAAATCAGTTTTGTCAATCCTGCAAGTGTTTGTTGCTAAAGAATAAGTGGGCAAATTATGTCCGTTCGGAGTTGCATAAGCGAAATGCAACTCAACCCCTTGACGGAAGAGTTAAAAAAATTTCTGAGGGATTCAAGGATAGAATACTACATTACATGTATGTAAACGATGCATCGGACTTGATCTAACCTGAGAGTTTCTTGAGTGAAGCTGGATTGTCCCTGCTACCTCAACTCAGCATTCTGTTAGAAAGTTATACTTCAGCAAAAGTAAACTTTGAACTTTTTGCAGAGTATGTACTTTTTAAAGATGAATCTGAAGAAATTGATATGAAAAGTTTACAAAGTAAAATGACGATCATGAATAAAGATTCTGACTTAGAAAATATCTTCCATGAACATACCATGGAAACAATTTCAAAAACACAAGAATTTCAAGAGAGAGACAGTGGATGGTCTCTTATAAAATTGATTCGCTTGTAAATGAATGTAAATCATGATACACCGATGGCTGGTTCATCTTTCATAACACTACCTCGTTTCCTTTTAACAAAAAAAGCAATAGTTAACGTTTGTAACGAAAATGATCAATATTGTTAAATGGGCTTTGATTTCTGCATTGAAAATTGTTAACAGGCCGCAAATATGTTTGGCATATAATATTGATATATCCCTGGAGATAATTCGTATAAGAGATGAAATAATATTAGATTTCACAGGGTTGACTTTCCCCCTTGAAATAAAATGTATAAAAAATTTTTTAAAGAAAAATACTCATATGAGTTTAAACGTATTCGGATACAATGCAGAGACGAGGGAAACCTTCATATCAATATGATGTTTTTGGAAGAAGGTGGAAATGGACATTACATGTACATTAAAAATATTTCAAGGTAAATTCTTTTATTCATTTTTATCTCTTTTAAGCAATTAAATAATTTGTATATATTTCTCTTTCAAGAATTAATGACTGCTCAGAGAGGAAATCAGAAGAGGGCGCAATATTTCTGCAATGTGTCTTTAAATTTTTCCAAAACTGAGGAAGCTGCATTGAAACACAAAACGCTCTGCAGTAGGAAGGTCTCAAAGATGCCACACCCCCAGAATAATACATTGGAATTTACCCAGGTTCAACTTCAGCTTCAAGTTCCATTCGTTGTCTACGCGGATTTTGAATGCATTCTGGAACCGAAAAATCTTGAAGTGAGCCCCAAATATTTAATATTAATGAACATATTCCAATATCATATGCGTATTATATAAAGTGCGCTTTTGATTCTAGACTAGATCAATTTGTTTTAGAAACATGAAGAAATTCGGGAGTAAGTTTTGTAAATTCATTGATAAAAAATTTAACTAAATTGAGTGACGACTACTTACATAAAATAGTTCCTATGAGAATGACTTTGGATGACCAGCAAATATTTGATAATTCATTGAATTGTTCTATTTGTCAGAAAGATTTAGGGACTGACAGGGTTAGATATCATTGTCATTTCACAGGTCGCTTTAGAGGTGCAGCCCACTCTAAATGTAACTTGGATTATAAAGTTAACAAATTCATACCAGTATTTTTTCATAATTTTTCGAAATACGACTGTCATTTATTTATTCAAGAGTTGGGAAAGATTCCAAGTGAAATTTCCGTAATACCAATAAATAAGGAAAACTATATTTCTGTCTCAAAGAAAATAAAAAGTTTAAGTGGAAATAGTTTTGAAATTAGTATTCTCGATACATATAGATTTATGCTTCTAATTTAGTTGATGATCAATTGAACACTGTTAAATCGTTTTTCAGTAATGATAAAGAATTTGGACTAATGCGTAAGAAAGGTATACATCTTTATGAATATTTAGACTCCGCTAGTAGACTCGAGGAAACTCCCCTCCCACCAAGAGAAGAATTCTATAGTAATTTAAGCTCTTAAAGTTTGGTCGCATTGTTCCACTCTTAAAGATTATTTAGAATTATATTTAAAAACTGATGTATTTCTTTTAACCGACATTTTTGAAAACTTCCGAAAAATTTGTATGCAAATTTATTCACTTGACCCAGCTAAGTATTTTACGACACCAGGTCTATCTTGGGAGGCAATGTTGAAAACTACAAATATTCAACTTGAATTGCTGACAGATATAGATATGTAAAGATTTATTCAAAGTAGCATTCGAGGTGGTTTAGTTCAATGTTGTCATAGATTTACAAAAGCAAATAACAAACATTTGTCAGATTATGATTCCCCGAAGGAGTCTTCATTTTTAATTTAAGTGGATGCGAATAACTTGTATGGTTGGGCAATGTCACAACCTTTACCATATAAAGATTTTAAGTGGAAGTCTAACACAGACATAGACAATTTTGATATGAATAGTATTCCAATCGATAGCAAATACGGGTTTTTTTTGGAAGTGGACTTAATATATCCATACCGTTTACATGATCTTCATAATGATCTTCCATTTTGTCCGTCAAATTGTCTGGCCTCAAAAGAGGATAAAGTTAAACAAGGAAGAACGCTATAGTCGAGTACCTCGACTATCAGATACCCGTTACTCAGATAAGATAAGTTAGCCGCGCACTTTGTTCTCTCTCCTTTGCTCTCATTTCTCGGCTCTGCTTTTGTTTCAGCCAGCGCCAAGAATGAGAAAGCAACACATAAAATAGACAAAAAACATTTATATTTATATATGCTTGCTAAACATAAACAGTTTTAAGGCACATTCTGTATTTCAAATTATTTGGTTGAATAGCTTTGTTTGAAAGAATTCTATTTGCCGCGGATATTAGTTTGCAATTTTTTACATCCACACACATGCATACATACATATGTATGTATGTATGTCGTTTTCTGGCTCTATTGTCAAGGCTTGTCCTAACTACTTTGGTTTTTGAGCATTGGACTGAAAACGGAAAAGTTTTTTTGGGACAATCTATAGGTATTTATTAAGCTAATGCACATTCATTGAAAGAGAAAAATAAAGTTGTACAGATCTTTAAAGGTTTTTGCCCGTCAATGGGACAAATGGATAAAGGGTTCATTATTCAATAGAATAAGTTAGCCCCGCACTTTGCTCTCTCTGAGCGCCGGCAGGGCTTTTTTCTGTGCCGCTAAGTTCGGCCGGCAACTATTTACATACACACACATACACGCGTAAAATCATTTCGCATTGTCTGGAAGGTTTGTGGGCGTTAGAGTGGGCCTAGCAAAATTTTTTTTTTTGGGTCAATCGATAGGTATTGACAAGACTAATACATTTCAGTTAAAATTTTCTATCTACCATCAAAACTGTAGGAGCCACAGTTTTGGGCGTTTTGTGGGCGTTAGAGTGGGCGTGGCACTCTACTGAAACAAACTTGCGCTGCGTAAGAAGCTCAGGAATCTGCACGCCAAATCTCAATAGCCTAGCTCTTATAGTTTCCGAGATCTCAGCGTTCATCCGGACGGACAGACAGACGGACAGACGGACATGGCTAGATCGACTCGGCTAGTGATCCTGATCAAGAATATATATACTTTATGGGGTCGGAAACGCTTCCTTCTGCCTGTTACATACTTTCCGACGAATCTAGTATACCCTTTTACTCTACGAGTAACGGGTATAAAAATTAATTGCTGACCTGGGAAATAAGAAAAATTATGTAATACATTGTCGGGATTTACAACAATGTATACAGAATGGGTTAGTATTGAAAAAGATCCATAGAGGTGTTCAGTTTTTACAAAAGCCTTGGTTAAAGAATTACATTGATCTAAATACTTTACATAGGCAAAATGCAAAAAATATAATTAATGAATAATTCTGTTTACGGAAAAACAATGGAAGATCCCGAGCGCAGGGTCGATATTAAGCTTATTAGTACATGGGATGCTCCGGATAGCTCGAAGACTGGACGAAAAGCACATTGTGCCAAAACTTTAATTTCAAAATCCAATTTTCATAGTGCAACTAAAATAAATGATAATTTCTATGCAATTCAAATGAAAAGATTGTCCGTTCTATTTAATAAGCCATTGTATTTAGGATTTGCAGTGTCTTGCATCATATGGAGTTGCCTTGTTAACGACTACCCCACACGCGTAGGTCCGAAGAGAGGGTGAACTTTAAGGGCGGCGTGCGCCTGGTGGCGCTCGTGGCAGTCGTTTTATTCTGTTAACAATTCAAATCAGCCTCATACATTTCAAACTAACTTAATCTTACCGCAGTGTGCCCTCCTACGATTCACAAGACAATTAGAAGCACAATTTATGGCGGCATCCATTAAACCGATATTAGTAGGCCCGCACTTCAAGGGCCAAGAAATCCATACGAGATCGGATAAATTAACAAATACTAGATTTCTCTTACAATACTTAGTCTACCTATCGATTACAATGTTCGACCGTCGACATCCCCGACCCCGTGAAGAACCGCTTCACTCAAGTCCAAAACTGCAAGTTTTGAGACGGGCCGCAACATTGTCCGAGATAGGCCATTGTCGTTCACGCGCACAGTAGCGCGTCTGACGACTCCATCAGCTCCGCTGTAGACCTCCTCCACGATTCCCTTGCGCCACTCTCGTCTGGGCAAGGCAGGATCGCAGACGAAGACCATATCGCCCTGGCGGATGGGCTCCGTTCTCCGGCACCACTTCTCGCGGCGCACAAGCGTAGGCAGGTACTCCAGGACCCACCTCCTCCAGAAACGGTCTCGCAGCATGCGAGCAATCCTCCACTGCTTTCGCGTAGAACCCTCCTTGGGCAGCTCCGCATCCAATCCAGGCGTATTCGGCAGGTTAGCTGCTCCCTTGAGCAGATCATTTGGCGTCAACGGCGCCTCTTGGTCCGCATCCACCGGCAAGTGGGTGAGCGGACGCGAGTTGACTACATTCTCCGCCTCGATCAGGAAACTCTCCAACACATGATCCCTCGGCGCAACTTCCTTCAGGGTATGGCGCAGCACTCGTTTGACGCACTGCACCATCCGCTCCCATACTCCGCCCTCAGACGGGTTCGATGGGCAATTGAAATCCCATTCAATGCTTCTGCTGGACAACTCACTCTGTATCCTCTCCGTCTCGAACACGTCTCCAAATCGCTTGGCCTCCCTGTCAGCTCCCACGAAGTTCTTGCCGTTATCACTCCGCAGTCTATGTACTGGTCCTCTACGGCAGACGAAGTTCCTGATCGCTATTATGCAGGAATCCGTCGACAGGTCATGCGCCAGCTCCAGATGAATCTCCCTTGTCGTCATGCATGTGAACAAGGCGACCCAACGCTTCTCTCTGTGACGGGATACAGTCACCAGCAGTGGCCCAAAGTAGTCCAATCCGGTGTACTTGAATGGCCATCCTCCCGCTTCCAGTCGATCCTCTGGTAGGGGTCCCATTATCGGCGGCATCGGCCGCGTTCGCTGCAACTTGCACTCGTTGCACGACGAGATTACTTCCTTCAGCACTCGTCTCATCTTCGTGACCCAGAATCTCGTCCGAATCTGAGCAATCGTCGCATCCACGTTTTGATGCTTCATCTGGGCATGAAAGTGCCTCACAATCAAATCCGTAAGACTGTGCCTGTGTGACAGTATTACGGGCCTCCTCGCACTGTACGGCATGCACAGCGCGGCATCAACTCTGCCATAAACTCGCAGAACTCCGTGTTCATCCACGTAAGGCGCCAGATCTCGAATCTCACTCGAGCTGGCGATGTTCTTTCCGCATTCCGCCGACCTCATCTCGTCGGGGAACGACTCCAACTGGGCCTGTCTGACTAACAGGTTCTCCGCGGCCTCACACTCCGATGCAGTGAGTCCGTACTCCTCGATCTTGCTTCTCTGCTTGCGACACCAACGCGCAAACCTCAAGACCCATGCTGTGGTCCTCACCAGGCGACTGAAGCTCGAGAATCTCTGGAACGGAATGGCAAATTCATCCGCGGCCACCAATGCAAACTCACCGGGCATCTCCTCTTCATCAGGCGCATCTGGAACACGCTTAGTTCCCTCCTCAGGCGCATCTGGAACACGCTTAGTTCCCTCCTCAGGCGCATCTGGAACACGCTTAGTTCCCTCCTCAGGCGCCGGCCAGCCGCTTGCTGGCTGCCTCAAAAATGCGGGTCCACTTAGCCAACGTGATTCCGGGCTAAGGTCCGCCTTATTCTGCGACCGCGTCGCATCATCCGCTGCGTTGTCGGCTGTAGGTACCCACCTCCACTGGGAAACCTTCGACGACTCCAAAATCTCCGCCACTCGGTTGCCAACAAACTGCTTGTACCGGCGGTGGGTGCTGCCGATCCATCTCAGCACCGTTTTTGAGTCCGTCCACAACACCTTCTCGCTGATGTCCACACTGTGCTCCTCCTGGACAGTGTTCATCAGTCTGGTTCCAAGAACCGCTGCCTGCAGCTCCAACCTTGGGATCGACATCGTTCTCATCGGTGCGCACTTCGTCTTTGCGCACACTTAACTAACCATCACGTTGTCATCCTCGTACGTGACCCTCCAATAGGCCACCGCCGCGAATGCAGATTGACTTGCATCCACGAACACGTGCAACTCGACGGTCCGAACTGCTCCATGCCCGAAATAGTGACGAGGGCATCGGAACTGTCCCACGGCGTCCATCTCCCTGCGCCAGACCGCAAAGGCTCTGCCTATCTCCTCCGGTAGTGGTTCGTCCCACTGGATCTTCTGCCTCCAGATCTCTCTCAACAACAGCTTCGCTGTAATCATCAGGCAGCACAGGAATCCCAATGGGTCGAACGTTGACATCAGCAGGCTCAAATACTCCCTCTTTGTAGGGACTCGATCTCCACTTAGAACGCTACTTGGCACTCGGTGATACTCCACCTTGAATCTGAAGTCGTCCGTGGCTACCTGCCAGCGCATTCCAAGGATCTTCTGCTCAGCCTCACCCCATCCGACGCTCTTGACTTGTCCGGGTGGTCCCAACGCCGCTTCCACGAATCCAGCCTCCGCATGTATCTCCTTCACTCGGGTAGATACACTTATAGCTTCGCTCTCTGTAGCGAAACTGTCCACATAGTCATCGACGTAGTGGTAGTCGATGATGGCCTTGACTGCCCTCGGGTCCGAATCCCGAAACTTCAGGGCATTCACCGTCTTTACGTAATGCGCAGCGCTCGGCGAGCAGGCTGCTCCAAAGGTCATTACGTTCATCTCGTACACATCCGGGTCTCGATCGCCGTTGCCATCTCTCCAAAGGAATCGTTGGGAACATCGATCCTCGGGTCGGATCAGCACTTGGTGGAACATCTCCTTGATGTCACCGCAGACTCCGACTGCTCCTTCCCTGAAGTGGAAGAGCACGGCTGGCAAGGGCTTGTAATGCTGAGGCCCCTTGTCCAGCGCCGAATTTAGCGAGGTTCCTCCAACCTTGGCTGCAGCATCGAACACAAGCCGGACCTTACCGGGCTTGTTCGGGTTTTCGACACCAAAATGTGGCAAATACCATAGCCGGTCGCTCGTCACCGCGACCTCATCCTGCTGCAGCTTCCTCGCATATCCTTTGGATACGTAATCCTTGATGATACGATCGTATTCCAGCGCCAACTGCCCGTTGCGCTTCAACTTCTTCTCCACATTGATCAGCCGTCTGTGCGCCATCTCATAGCTCCGTGGCAGCACAGCGTAGTCGTCCTTCCAGAGTAATCCCGTCTGGTAGCGACGCCCCACTTTCACCGTGGTATCTTCGAGGATCCTTTGTGCCCGCGCGTCATCGCTGCCTGCGACCTGCGGCGCGAGCTTCACACCAAAGCTTTCCATATCGAAGTAGTCCTCCACCATCTTTTCCATCGTATCATCCATTGACACGGCTAGAAGGTAGGACCTCGGTGACGGCGTAGTCGATTGCCCACTTACTGGCCCAAACACAACCCATCCAAGCTCGGTTGCGGCCGCATACGGTCCCTCTCTGGCAAACCGCCTCGTCCTAAGTGGCAATCCCAAATGTCCATGGTCCAGTCCGATGAGCAACTTAGGCACCACGTTGATGTAGGGCTTCATCGGCAGACGCGCATCCTTATGCACGCCCTGGACATCTCGTCGACCTAACGTCTGCATTGGCAGACTCAGGCTCGAAACGGAGTACACGTTCCTCAAAACGTGGCGAGTGGACTTCCCAGCTCCACTTATCTCTAGGCTCACCACGTTGCTGGGCTCTCTGCTGGCCCTTCCTCCAAACCATTGTATATTCAGCTGTCGATGCACGCCTCGCACTCCCAGATCCCTCCGTAGCTCGTCATCGATCATCGTGACGGAGGATCCTTCATCCAAGAGCGCGTATGTATCCACCTGGCGACCAGCTCCGTACAGCGTTACTGGCAGTATACGGAACAAAAGTCGGCCTCCCTCGGCGTCAACGCAGTTTAAGTTCCTCTGCACGGGCGCCTCCGCTGGCTGCGGGGCCCTTATCTCCAGGCTGTTTCTGGGGACAGCCGACTGTAGGCTCCCCTCGTGGTCCCTGTAACCACCTCGTGGCGAAGACCTCCTGTCCGGGCCGCGTCTGGAAACTGCTGACTGCTGGTTTCCTCCATTGTGGCTCCTGAAGCCACCTCGCTGCGCCGGCCATCTTCGCTCCTCGTCCGCGCCATGTAGCAGACGGTGATGCAATCTGCGGCATCCGTTGATCTGGCACTCGCCATGTACATCGCAGGTTCTGGTCGTATGTCCACTCCGTAAGCATGTGAAGCAGAGCCGGTGCCTCCTCACCATGCCCCACCTACCCGGTGGCGAAGCTCCAATGAACTCCCTGCAGCTCGTCGCAGCATGTTGCCCTCCACAAATTGGACAACCTCCATGCCGATCATCCTGTTGATCGCATCCGTTCTGGTCGACGCTCGCATGTAGAACTCGACGCCTCGGCTCCTTTCCCTCGACGTCCAAAACCGTACACACGACGTTTGCGTACTCCTGCAGCCACACGCTGAAGTGCGCCACAGTGGGAAAGGGCTCGATCGATGCAGCGTGCCTGGCCCAGTCTACTCGCTTGCTCGTAGGAAGCTTTGCCACAAGCTCCTCCATTAGCGTTGGGTTCCGCAGGTGCTGCTCCGCCTTCGCTGACTGCAAGAAGGCCGTTAGGTTACTCACTCGGGTTGCGAAGGGAACGATCCTCGCCAGGTGCTGCTCCGAAATCGGCGGCACCTCTCGCACGCTGTTCAGCTGGCTGCGTATAAGCTGCTCCGGTCGGCCGAACCTAAATCGCAGCTGCTCCATCACGGCGCTGACGTTCCCAGGGTGAATCAGCAGCGACTTCACTGTCTCTCGTGCTTCATCCTTCAGCGCCTTCAACAACCTCTGGTTGTTCTCCAAGTCTGTGCAGTTGTATGCTTGGGTCGTCTCCACAAACGCACAGTTAAAGATCGGCCACTCCTCGGGCTGCCCTCCAAATACAGGCAGGTCCGGAAGCTTCCTTGGCCCGTACACTCTTTGGGATTCATTCGGCGTTATCGGGGCGTAGGACCCAACAAATGGCGATGCTGTTGCCACGTTGTGGGTGCTCCCGCCCGGTAGCACGAATCCATGCGCTGTCTGCGCAACACTTGTAGCACACAGTGGCTCCACAAAATGATTGCTAGTCGTTAGCAATGGCGGTCCACTCCAAGATGGCGGCAGCGTGCAGGCCGCACTGCTCGCACCGACACCGCTATGTGGGACCGGCCCGACCCCGTTAGTTGAGGCCTCACCGTTAGATGTGGCTAATGGCGATCCGCTCCAAGATGGCGGCCGCCCCGACGCTCCACTGTTGGCGCCATCTGCGCTTGGGCCAACTGCGATTGGCGCGCAATTGGCGGTGCTCACACTGTTCAGGGCTTTAACCTGCTTTAGCTCCTCCTCCAACGCCGCAATCCTTTTCAAAAGGTCCGACGTGAGGGGCAGGTTCGTCTCCCGCTCTGGCTCTGATCCCGCAGCTGTGACAGCAGTACTCCTCGGTTGGGACGCTACTGTAGTCACCGTAGTGGCTGGGCTAGAAATGGCCGCCGCCGAGGTTATGTTCACTCGCGGCCGGTTTTCTGCTCCACTACTCACTGGCTGCTGATCCGCTCGCGTTGCTGTAGGGGTGGCTTCCCCTCCTCTCAGCCGCGAGCTCCTCTTCGGGGAATGCTGCATCCTAACAGGTCCAAATACGGCGCTGCCTCAGCGCTCTCCAAAATGGCGGCACCTGTGCCTTCTGGCCGCTGGCTGCGGCAGGCGATGCTTGACGCTCCTTGCGTCTTCTGGCCCGCTGTCTGCGGACCCCGTGCTTGGCGCTCCTTGCGCCTCCTGACCGCTGTCTGCGGTCTCCTTAACTGACGCGGCCTGCGTCTCCCTGTCGCTGACTGCGACTCCGTCCGTACCCAGTGTTCGGCGCTGTCTGCGCCCGTCTATGTCGCTGCCTGCGACTCCTCTACTGGTACGGGAATTGCTCCTGGCAACTCTCTAGCTGGTCGTCAAGCCGTCCTCCAGCGCAAGTTGCCCTCACAGTCTCCCTAGGACTGCGAATAAAAGGAGTTGTCTTGCATCATATGGAGTTGCCTTGTTAACGACTACCCCACACGCGTAGGTCCGAAGAGAGGGTGAACTTTAAGGGCGGCGTGCGCCTGGTGGCGCTCGGGGCAGTCGTTTTATTCTGTTAACAATTCAAATCAGCCTCATACATTTCAAACTAACTTAATCTTACCGCAGTGTGCCCTCCTACGATTCACAAGACAATGAGAAGCACAATTTATGGCGGCATCCATTAAACCGATATTAGTAGGCCCGCACTTCAAGGGCCAAGAACTCCATACGAGATCGGATAAATTAACAAATACTAGATTTCTCTTACAATACTTAGTCTACCTATCGATTACAATGTTCGACCGTCGACATGCAGTATTAGACTTATCGAAATGGAAAATGTATGATTTTCATTATCAATATATGAAGCCAAAGTTTCAGGAAAAGTTACTCTTAAATTATATGGATACTGATTCACTTATCTAAACAATAAAAACTGAAGATTTTTATTAAGATATTCGTAATGATCCTGAAGCAAAATTTCATACATCGGACTATTCAGATGAAAGAATTAATCTATATAACTTCAAAAGAGTTAACAAAAAATGTTTAGGATTTTTTAAAGATGAGCTTAACGGTAAACTCATGACAGAATTTGTATGCCTGTGCTCAAAGGTTTATTCTTATAAAATAGATCAAGTTGAATCTTCACATATTAAAGCTGTGGAAAAAATACCATCTTCGTATTTTTCTATACGCAAAAGATTGTTCGACACCGAAGGGCTGGTCACACTGAAAGTGGCTTGACTTCTCTCTCTTTGACTTTGGCTTTAGAACGGACAAGTTGTGGTATAAAAAAAGCGTCTATTAAACAGAAAAACTTTGAACTAAAAACTAAAATCGCGTACTAAATTAATTAAGGAAACGGGAGAAGGCCTTTATTTCCAACAGGTTATGGGCCCAGTGTTTCGCTAAACTCTAATTAAAATAACAATTAAATAAAATGCAAATTTCTGAGAATTTCTGAATTTCTGAGAACCCGTGTGTGTATGAGCACATTGAAAACAGGAGGAAGCACGTTTCAACAAGCGAAACATCCAGAACGGTAACAAAGTTATAAAAACACAAATGGTAAAAAGTATTTTAATAAAATAAAAGTTTGTATAAAATATTTTGTTCCTTTTCTTGCGAAAAAATTTTACAGCCAACCAAGTGCATACATGTAGAAGTTGCAAGTATGAGTGAATGCATGTACTTATGTATGTGTATGTGAGGCCTCGTTTTTTTTTCTATTTCACCATATTGGCTAAGTGGATCTCACGTTTACTTATATGTATGTGTGTGTGTGTACATGTAGGCACTTGGTACAGTATTTGCTTAACATTGATTCCTTTTTCTTCTCTCTTTTCTTCTTCTCGAATATACGATAGTTACATTGAAATTAGAGCAAGAATAAATATGAATAAGGAGAATAAGTTTAAGAATATTTCACCTTTTCGTGGTGAAAAATATTCAGTGTGGAAATTTCGTGTGAAGTCTCTTTTAGCTGAAAATATTGTTTTATTTGTAATCGAAAAAGAAAACCCCCAAGAAATAGATGAGAAATGGACAAAGGCAGAAAGATCAGCAAAAAGCATTATAATAGAATTTCTAAGCGACTTCTTTCTTTCATTTGCCGATAATAATTCGACTGCAAAAGAGATTTTTGAAAAATTAGATTCGATCTATGAGCGAAAAAGTTTGGCAACGCAACTTTCTGTGCGTAAGCAATTATTGACATTCAAACTAAATGGCGACACACCTCTCATTATTCATTTCAATAAATTTGATGAATTAATCTGCGAATTAATGGCATCGGGAGCGAAAATTGAGGAGGTGGACAAAGTAGCTCACCTTCTTTTAACACTACCTTCGTTTTATGATGGGGTTGTGACCGCCATAGAAACCTTATCTACCGAACATGTTACCCTTTCTTTTGTAAAAAACCTCTTACTTGACCACGAAATTAAGATAAAGAATTTAAGTAAGGACACGTCTAATAAAGTTCTTCAAGCTACATCTCTAAGTAACAACGAACAAAAGGCATTGCATCTGAAAACCAAGTTTAAGGCAAAACCCTCTACGAACTTTAAGTCCAATTTGAAATGTCATCATTGTGGAAAGAAGGGTCACTTTAAGAAAGATTGCTTTATTTTCAAAAGGGGCTTAGAAAACAAAGATAAAGAAAAACATGCCCAAGTTCCAATGTAGAAACAGGCAGATCATTTGCGTTTATGTTAAGGCAGGGCAGGAACTGTACAGGTGACGGTGATATATCCTTCATATTGGATTCGGGAGCTTCGGACCACATGATAAACAACATAACTCTGTTCTCAACCTATTCTACACTGGACACGCCAAATGAGATTGCAATTGCAAAGCAAGTTGCATACATATATGCTTCTGCAAAGGGGACAGTCCAACTCCGAAGCAATCTTAATACGAGCATTACACAGGAAAATGTCCTGTTCTGCAAAGATGTACCACAAAATTTACTGTCCGTCTCGAAGATGCAGGCTGCAGGCTTAACAGTTGAATTCAATTCAACGGGAGTAAGAATTTCCATGAACGGACAAGATATTTTTGAAGGTACGTGTAAAAGCAATGTATCGATCGTGAATTTTAAAATAAACCATAAAGCTTATTCAACTTACCCAAATAGAAATCAAAACTATAATTTGTGGCATGAAAGATTAGGACATATTAGCAAGGCAAAGTTTTTAGAAATTGTGCGAAATAATATGTTTGAAGATGTAGAACTTGTAAAAGATATTAAATTTAATAATGAATTATGCGAAGCTTGCATAAGTGGTAAGCAAGCTAGACTTCCATTTGAGAAAATTAAGAATAAAGAATATATTAAGAGGCCTTTATTTCTAATTCATTCAGATGTTTGTGGTCCGATAACTCCTTCTAGTATTGATGGAAGAAACTATTATGTAATCTTTGTCGATCAGTATACACATTACTGTGTAACTTATTTGATGACCTATAAATCTGAGGTATTTAATTTCTTCAAGGACTTCATCGCAAAGAGTGAAGCTCATTTCAATTTAAAGGTTGTGAATCTATACATCGATAATGGCAGAGAATATTTGTCAAATGAGATGAAGACTTATTGTAGTGAAAAAGGCATAAGTTACCATTTGACGGTTCCACATACACCGCAATTAAATGGAGTCTCTGAACGTATGATCAGATTCATAACTGAAAAGGCTAGAGCAATGATTAGTGGATCTAAATTAAATAAAAGTTTTTGGAGCGAAGCCGTTTTAACGGCAACATATTTAGTTAATAGAACTCCAAGTAGAGCGTTTCAGGATATGAAAACTCCATTTGAAATGTGGCACAACAGAAAACCTAAATTGAAATATTTAAAGATATTTGGTTCTACCGTATATGTGCATGATAAAATGCGGAAAAGAAAATTTTATGACAAATCATTCAAATGTATAGTGGTTGGCTACGAACAGAATGGCTATAAGTTGTGGGACATAAATTCAAAGAGGTTTTTGGTAGCTAGAGACGTAGTTGTATGAAATGAATATGGAGAATACTAGAACTGTGGCAAATGACTCAGAGTTTCAGAATGAAAGTATGGAACTGGTAGAAAGTATTCAGAATGATAGTATGAACAATCTACAATTGTCGACTGAAATGAATTCAGGAGCAGATGAGTCGAATATCCCGAATGAGAGTACGGATGGAAAATCTGATCTTTTTAAGTCAGATAAACAGCCTAGTGAGACAACAACTTGTGAAAATGCCGATCCAATCATTGGTGAAGAATTGCCTAGTATGCAATTAAAAGTAGATGAAATTAAAGTCAGAAGAAGTGAAAGATTAAAAGACATGCCAAAAACGTCTTATCGGTTCTTAAACAATTGCTTAATGAATGCTCACGTCTTTTGTGATGATATCCCAAATAGCTACAATGATATTAAAAATAGAACATACAGAATTAAGTGGAAAGAAGCCGTAAAAGATCAATTAGATTCGCATTTATATAATAAAACTTGGACTTTAGTTGATCAGCCTCTACATGAAAATATTGTTGATTGCAAGTGGGTGTTTTCTATAAAAACTAATGAGCATGGCAAGCAATTCAAATATAAGGCCAGATTGGTAGCTCGGGATTTACTCAAGTAGTAGGAATATCTAGTTTTCGATTCATTTTATCCATGGCAAACCAATTTAATTTAAAAGTTCACCATATGGATGTTAAGAAGGCATTCCTAAATGGTATTTTGAAAGAGGAAATCTTTATGAAGATTCCGGAGGACTTACCATATGAGGATGGTAAAGTCTGTAAATTGAACAAGTATATTTATGGGCTAAAACAAGCGGCACGATGTTGGTTCGAAACATTTGAAAATGTTTTAAAGAGCATCGGTTTTATTAATTCGGCAGTGGATAGATGTATCTATCTACTAGACCAAGGGGATATCTTAAAAAATATCTATGTGCTTTTATACGTAGATGATCTTGTAATTGCAACAAAGAGCATTGCCACAATGAAAAATCTTAAAACATTCCTAATGAGTAAATTCAGGATGACAGATTTATGTGAAATCAGACACTTTATTGGAATAAAAGTAGAAAGAAAAGATGGTTATTTATATCTTAGTCAATCAGCATACATTAACAGTATTTAAAAAAAATTTAATATGGACGAATGTCATGCAGTCAGTACACCACTTCCAACCAAGCTAAATTATGAAGCTTTAAACTCATACGAAGAATGTAATGCGCCGTGCCGAAATCTGATTGGGTGTTTGATGTATCTAATGTTATGTACGCGTCCTGATCTAAGTACAGCAATAAGTATACTTAGTAGATATACAAACAAAAACAATTCAGAATTATGGCAAAGTTTAAAAAGAGTCTTGAGATATTTAAAGGGTACTGTGGATCTGAAATTAACTTTTATCAAAAATGAAAATTCTAGCGACACAATTATTGGGTATGTTGACTCTGACTGGGCAGGAAGTGAATCTGACAGAAAGAGTACAACAGGTTTTATATATAAAATGTTTGACTCTAATGTGATCTGCTGGAATAAGAGGAAGCAAAATTCAGTGGCTGCTTCTTCGACTGAAGGCTTTATTTGAAGCAGTAAGGGAAGCTTTATGGTTAAAATCGTTAGTCTCTAGTATAAAATTGGAATTAAATAAACCAATCAAAATATTAGAAGATAACCAAGGTTGCATAAGCATAGCTAATAATCCTACATGCCACAAACGATCCAAACACATTGATATAAAGTACCATTTCTCAAGAGAGCAAATTGAAAATAAATTAATTATCTTAGAGTATATTCCCACAGAACACCAGGTTGCTGATGTCCTCACGAAGCCGTTGCCCGCTGCAAGATTCTTGACACTAAGAAACGAGATGGGTCTTAAGAACTAAAACTCTATACTATACACTATAAGCCAAAAAAAAAAAAAAAAAGAAAACTATTGAAAAGATAAACTGATAAGTTAATTTAACTAAAATTATGAATTTTAGTGTATTTATTAGCTAGAAGCTAAGAATTTTGAATTTTTTTGTTATTAACGAATGATTTTATTAAGGTTTTACTGGGTTTCCCTTAATCCTAGAACTATTTTGATTTGATCTAAACAAAACTATTTCTAGATGAATATGGATCATTATTATTGTTCCCAGAAAACACAACTGTCCAAATAAGAATATTATTGTAATACAAATTTAATTTTAAATTGTTCAACATATCTTTTGAGGAGGTGTGTGGAAAAAATACCATCTTCGTATTTTTCTATACGCAAAAGATTGTTCAACACCGAAGGGCTGGTCACACTGAAAGTGGCTTGTCTTCTCTCTCTTTGACTTTGGCTTTAGAACGGACAAGTTGTGGTATAAAAGAAGCGTCTATTAAACAGAAAAACTTTGAACTAAAAACTAAAATCGCGTACTAAATTAATTAAGGAAACGGAAGAAGGCCTTTATTTCCAACAAAAGCAAATGGAGTGAGTTCACGAAATCTTACAATTGAAGACTATTAACTGGGGCCTCACTATACGGTGATAGAACAATATTTAGATCAAAAGCACATCAAATAACTACAGTTAATGTAAATAAAACAAGGAAGAACGCTATAGTCGAGTACCTCGACTATCAGATACCCATTACTCAAAGGGAAATGGAGATATGCAAGCAGCAAAGCGAGATTAAAAGGCGCCACCTACCGGCGGTAGACAGATTTAAGCGTTATGGGCGTTAGAGTGGGCGTGGCAAATTTATTTTTGGATCAATCGGTAGGTATTGACGACACCAATACATTTCAGTTACAATATTTTATCTAGCATGCAAATTGTGGGCGTCACAGGTTTTCGCGGTTTGTGGGCGTTAGAGTGGGCGTGGCAGTCTACTGAAACAAACTTGCGCTGCGTAAGAAGATCAGGAATCTGTACGCCAAATCTCAATAGCCTAGCTCTCATAGTTTCCGAGATCTCAGCGTTCATCCGGACAGACAGACGGACAGACGGACATGGCTAGATCGACTCGGCTAGTGATCCTGATCAAGAATATATATACTTTATGGGGTCGGAAACGCTTCCTTCTGCCTGTTACATACTTTCCGACGAATCTAGTATACCCTTTTACTCTACGAGTAACGGGTATAAAAATTCTTTGTGGCAAAGATAACAAAAGAAAACGTAATGTTAATGAAACACAATTTTTAGAGTTAAGTAATGAAGACCATGGTACGACATCAATAAGACATCAGAGATTAATTGAAAAAGATATTTTAGAAAATGTTGAATGGCTAGAATCAAATTCATTTTGCTTAGAGAGATGATACAAAATAATTATGTGAACGATGGAGAATCATTAGATAGCCTTAAATTTCAAAAGGAACATATTGAAAAAGAACTATTTTATAAATCAGTTGAATTGGAGATGTTTTATTATGATCGAGACTTTGAAAAATATAAATGAAAATGATTTTGAGTTTGTAAAAAGTATTTTAATTATATTTAATTTTAGTTTAAAATATTGTACAAAAATATTAATACTAAACTTAATATAAGATAAAAAAATATATAAATAAAAATTTATATACAAATAAAAATTAATTAATTAAATCATTCATTATACTACAAATTGTCTTCCTTGTTTATCCAGCTAGTCTTTGAAAACCCGAGCTTTTTAACCAAAACTTTATTTCCTTTTCGCCTTACAACTTTTTCAACTAGGTATGTGTGGGGAAATCGTGTTTTTTTGAGTTGTTCTTTATAGAATCCGCCCTGAATCGGGCTACCATCTAAATCTTCAAGTAAGTATGTTTTTGGGGTATGTGTTCTTCACCTTTCTAATTTTAAAGATTTCTGTTGTATAGTTTGGTGTATACCCTTTCTCAAAGACATGTTTATATTTACTGATACGAACGTGGTCCCCTTACGGAATTTACTTGCAACAAATATTTTCAGGGGATTATACGATGTTTGTAATATTTGTTTTTCATTGGAAGAATTGACTTTACTTGGACTCATTTTTATTGTTCTATGCTCTCTATTATTATATTTATTAATTAATTGCTTATACATATCTTTCCACTTATATTTTCCATTGAAACTAAACTCACGCCGCATTAATTCTTTAAGAGTTCTATTGAAACGTTCAACTATTGAAGGTTGAATAATGATTTATCCTATAACTTTTCATTAATACCTTAAATTTAGAATTAAAGAATTCAGTGCCATCATCAGTTTGCAGGTTTCTTGGTGTTCCATGACCCGATTTAAATATTCTCTCCATGGCTTGGGAAACATCTTTTGCATTTTTTGATTTTAATGCCTCACCCCAAGCATATTTCGAAAATGTGTCTATAACAGTCAACAAGTATCGGTACCCATCATTAGATTTTGAAAAGGCTCCCATTTCAACCAAATCTGCTTGCCACAGATCGTTTATACCCCTTGTAATCACTCGTCTTCGTTGAAAGTTTTTTCGAGATGGTCCGTGCAACTCATTTACGATTTCTCGCCTAATCATATTCTTCTAATAGGCTGAAAAGCGACACCTTCTAACTCAATTGTGGTTTTTTTCGGTAATGATATCGGTTTTGTTACATATTTAAATATATAGTCCTCAATGGTTTTAATCTTTTCTAGAATTTTGGCAAAAATTTGGTCAGCGCTGTCTGCCCTCTTATTATTCAATTCAATTTTATTTTCTAAGCCTGAAATTTTTGTGAGTCAACGATTAACATTTTGAGTTATCATTTTTCTTAAATCTTCTCCCAACTTTCCGGGGATCTCATCAGTATATTGCTTCGTTGCTAGATCATTGTTGTCTAGAGGCTTAGATGCGTTTTTGATACGTTTATTTTGAGCATTTAAGTTACCGTCCTCATCAAATTTTCTTATCGTTCCTTATCAACAGAAAAATGTCCAAACTTGTCGACAGACATGATGTTTATAAATGTAAAACATATTTGTCCTTCCTATTTATACCCATTAATATATAATCCTTTCTTCACGAAATTCCTCTAATATTGAAAAAATTTCGTTATTGTGGCTGGTGTTACCCGCTCCTTTTGATGCTACTCAAATTTCCAATCCTTCGACTAATTAATTTACATCATTCCAATATACATAGTTTGGATTTGATTTCTGAAGAGTCATGTAACCAAAACCTGTTTTTGAGCGAAGTGGAGTAGACGTTGAAGGACTGAAATCTTTGTCTATCAACTT
Organism: Drosophila suzukii; assembly: GCF_043229965.1. NCBI lineage: Eukaryota > Metazoa > Arthropoda > Insecta > Diptera > Drosophilidae > Drosophila > Drosophila suzukii. The sequence goes on from NC_092085.1 coordinate 7,460,499, forward strand.
CTTAATAATATGGCTATATTTGTCTGCTCGTGTACCCTTGATTCTGTTATTAGGTTTAAATACTCTATTTATATTCGTTTCTAAAATAATTTTTTTATACATTTTCAAGTCTTGATCATCATAATTTTCAGGTTTACTAAGAAAAATTAGGGAGTACAGACCACAACTCATTCCACTAGAAATTGTTATTTTATTATCTTTCATTTTCAATTCTATATCTTCCAAAGTTAATGAATTGTTTGCGCTTTTTTAGATTATAGCCCTTATCCAACACATTTCCTCTGGTCAAATTACTGATATTAAAATCATAATTATAACTAGTGTTATTATCTTCTAGCTCTGCAACCATACTCATATCGGCCTCTCCTGTATACATTGGTAAAGGTGTTGTCCCTTCTTCTTCACTCTTTTCCGTCTCCTTTTTCTCATCTTCTATATCTTCCTCTATATTCGTTTGTGAAAAGAATTGATTATAGGAATCACTATCATCGAAAGTCCTTGGTGGAGTTATGTTTCGGTTAGACTGCAGATCTTTCTCATTAGTTGTAATGTAGAAATCGTCAAGCTCTCTCTCATCATCATCGTATTTTTTAATTTCCTTTATTTCACGCTTTACTTTTATACTATCTTTAACATTAGAAATCTTTTGTTTTTTATTTTCCTTAACAAGTTCATGTAAGGGTTCAGTAATAGGTTTAAAAGTTTCCTCCAATTGTAAATTTGTATGATTTTTGACTTGTTTGAGATCATTGAATTTTCGCTTCAAAGCAAACCTAGCTTTGGTTAACTGTGACAAAATATTCATTGTAGTATATTTTACAAACTTTATAAATGAAAGATTTAAAATTTCCGAAATTCTTGTAGTCACTCCTCAGTTACTAAACAAATACGGTTTAGGGAACGCCAAAATCTGTAATATTTATATATCATTTTCGAATAAAAAAAAGATTCGATACATTTTCTTCATTATATTTAAAAAGGTGTATTTATTGATATAGTCTTAAAATCTCAATCTTTTTAAAGATTACTGACTTATTTCTAAATACAAACTTTCATTACTTGTATAAATATTAAATTTTCCATCAACCATTTCATTGATGATATCATCTTGAAGAGAGGTGAACCTTTCCGGCATGTACAGAATGTGCTTCTCCAACTCGAGAGCAATAGATTCTCCAACCTTTGTTGTTTGGCGCTCCGCCTTGACGATCGGGAATCTTACATTTTCAGGCATCCTTGTCTTCGATAGCAGTGTCTTTTTATTAAATTTATTGAACTCTTTAACTACAATGTTCATCTGGTTTTTCTGATTCATGATGGTTGTTCAGGTTTTTGGACTTGGTACAGTTGTTCCACGTTGTATTTAGCTATGTTTTGATGTTTACTACCTGTTTAGCAGTTGTTCAGTACTTGTTTCGTAGTTGCTTACTACTTGTTTTAGCTGGTTAATAGCTGTTATTAGATGGTTATTATCTGTTTAGTAGCTGTTAACTAGTTGTTTACTAGTTGTTATAAGCTGGTCACCAGCTGTTTTGAGCTGTTGTAGTTTTTTGTTAAGAATGATAAAAAATTCTTGTCTAGATAACATTTTATGTGAAGTAAAAACTTAGACTGTGAATTTGAACGCGTGCAGGCGTACATAGTTCACACATACACGTACCCATACATTGATTTTCAACCCCCCAAATGTACATTAACCATTTAAATATACCGGTTTTGACTTCACATCTTCTACCAAAGAAAGTAGAAAAGCGAGGCACAGGTGTCCACAGTTGTATGTATCAAAGTCTTGAACTCTATCGTAGTTGTATTGTATTCTATGTCCCAAGTATTTCACAACTTCTCTAGGTGGCTGAAGATTTCCAAAACTATCGAAATAATGTATATTATTTTTATTTTTATTATATGCAACCCAATGTGTACCACTTGATCGTGAATTATCTAGGTTTACTATACCACACTCCCTACTTTTTGGTGCATCTGGGAGTAGATCTCTCATAAACACCCCTCTAAAATGTGGGATATATTTCTTAGCAAAATGTATAATGTCACCAAGACTGCTATCTGTCAATTAATATGGAGTCTGCCCTATGTCGTTCACTCAATGCCTTGTTTTGAGAATATGCAATATAGTGCTCTTTGCAAGCTTCATCCAAAGGGTTTATTCCTTGATCACCACGTTCCAACCGTTTCTGTAACTATGGGCTTCAAACGTATTAATGTATTAAATAGCTTATCGACAAGACCACCACCGTGTTTACAATTAAAAATACGACTGATGCGATTATAAAAACGTTTCCCCATTTTATTGATGTTTAATCATCAAAGATTTCTCATTGAATGAGGTACATTACGTTAAAAGATGCGTTTAATAAGTCAAAAACAAAAAATTTTAGTTAGAAATATTAACGATGAAAACAAGAAAAATCTACCGCCACGACATAGTGCTCTCTTACCGAACACAACAAGGGCTCTAATTGTTGGGCCTTCGAACTGTGGTAAAACTAATATTATGTTAAGTCTAATAGAGGGTCCTTATGGATTAAAATTCGAAAATGTTTATATATTTTCAAAAAGTTTATATCAACCTAAACATGAGTACTTGGAGAAATTAATCAAACCGATTAAAGGAATGGGATTTCATACATTCTCCCATAATGTGGGTGTACTAGACCCCAGTGAAGCTAAAAACAGTTCCATTATGATATTCGATGAAACATTTGTGAAAATTTGTCAAAAATGTTGGGAGGTCAAGCACGGATTCCTATTAATTAGCAAGGATAACGAAATGGACAACGGAAGATATAGAAAAGGATTTGATCAATTTATTATGATTTAAGGAGTAATTTCAATATAAAGCTTGGTTAGATACTTACAATCCCGCAGTTTATCAAAAGACTGCAATATGTCGATATGAGTGCGCTCTTATCGATTTTAATATGTATAATTCGACTCCAAATATTAATGAAACAAGGAAGAACGCTATAGTCGAGTACCTCGACTATCAGATACCCGTTACTCAGCTAAATAGAGATATTCAAGTAGCAAAGCGAGATTAAAATGCGCCACCTACCGGCGGTATACAGATTTAAGCGTTATGGACGTTAGAGTGGGCGTGGCAAATTTATTTTGGACCAATCGGTAGGTATTGACGAGACCAATACATACAAATTGTGGGCGTCAGGTTTTCGCGGTTTGTGGGCGTGGCATATTCGCGTAACAAACTTGCGCTGCGTATAAGGCTACGGAATCTAAATCTGAAATCCAAATTCTCTATCTTTGATAGTTTCCGAGATATCCACATTTATATTTACGATGTTTTGAAGTTTGTGGGCTGTTTATGGGCGTTAGGGTGGGCGTGGGAAACTTTTTTTTGGGTCAATCGATAGGTATTGATGAGAACATTACATTTTAGTTAACATTTTTATTCTAGCATCAAAACAGTAGGAGCCACAGTTTTGGGCGGTTTGTGGGCGTTAGAGTGGGCGTGGCACTCTACTGAAACAAACTTGCGCTGCGTAAGAAGCTCAGGAATCTGCACGCCAAATCTCAATAGCCTAGCTCCCATAGTTTCCGAGATCTCAGCGTTCATCCGGACAGACAGACAGACGGACATGGCTAGATCGACTCGGCTAGTGATCCTGATCAAGAATATATATACTTTACGGGTTCGGAAGCGCTTCCTTCTGCCTGTTACATACTTTCCGACGAATCTAGTATACCCTTTTACTCTACGAGTAACGGGTATAATAACAATACAAGGGAGAACGCTATAGTCGAGTACCTCGACTATCAGATACCCGTTACTCAGCTAAATGGAGATATGCAAGCAGCAAAGCGAGATTAAAATGCGCCACCTACCGCCGGTATACAGATTTAAGCGTTATGGGCGTTAGAGTGGGCGTGGCAAATTTTTTTGGATCAATCGATAGGTATTGACGAGACCAATACATTTCAGTTAAAAATTTTTATCTAGCATGAAAATTGTGGGCGTCACAGGGTTTTCGGTTTGTGGGCGTTAAAGTGGGCGTGGCAAACTTTTTTTGGGTCAATCGATAGGTATTGATGAGAACATTACATTTCAGTTAAAATTTTCTATCTAGCATGAAAACTGTAGGAGCCACAGTTTTGGGCGGTTTGTGGGCGTTAGAGTGGGCGTGGCAGTCTACTGAAACAAACTTGCGCTGCGTAGGAAGCTCAGGAATCTGCACGACAAATCTCAATAGCCTAGCTCCCATAGTTTCCGAGATCTCAGCGTTCATCCGGACAGACGGACGGACATGGCTAGATCGACTCGGCTAGTGATCCTGATCAAGAATATATATACTTTATGGGGTCGGAAACGCTTCCTTCTGCCTGTTACATACTTTCCGACGAATCTAGTATACCCTTTTACTCTACGAGTAACGGGTATAAAAATAACCTCTTCCACATCGGTGACAAGGTTATTACAATTCCAACTAGATCATATGAATTGAATGATATCACCGATTTATTTACAATAAACTAAAAGACTATAACCTTGAAAATACATTATAAATTCAAAGTAATAATAATACACTTCAAGTTGAAATAACTACCATGCGAGAGTCAGTTTACTTTAATAAGGAAAGATCGGTTGGACAGCTGTTTGGTTTCCATCAAAAAGTACTAGAACCACATCCTACAAAAACCTATCGATCAGATCAGACCGTGAACATATTAAAAATTAATACAATTCGTTTGGAATGTAATATAATCAGCGGTTCATATGTAGATAATACACCGAATCATACATTACATGAGTTTGGCATTAATGTTCCGCCTGGGTATAAAATGACAGTGACACCACATAACCTAATTTATTTACCAATCAACTGTGACGAAATAAGCACGCTATCTATACGCATAGTTGATCAAAACGGTGATTTGGTGAATTTACGTGGTGAAAACGTTTCGATTCGCATGCACATTCGGTTAATAGAATGTTTATTTATAATAAAAGACGTAGCTTAAGTCCTCAGCCAAGCGTTACTAGTTGTAAAGCTATAGAAAGAGGATCAACAGTAAAAAGAAGCTCACTTACTTTGAAAAATAAACTATTTTTAAAGTCGTTAGGCTTAAAGCTTCAAGTATAATATAAAAGGTGGAAAGGAAAACAACGAACGAAATTTTATATGCTCGAGAAAAGGTTTACTCAGATGAGAGTATTTCGAAGAAAGAGTTTCATACTTATTCATCGTATAATGAAACATTTAAACCAAACGATAAAATTCGAATTACTATTCAAAATCAAGACTTGTACGTGCTTCCTCACGAAAGTTACCTTAAGGAATTATTAGAAAAGATTCACCGAATGGACCTACAACTGATAATGTTTCCACTTTTTTTAAAATAATTGTATGTCTTACTTTTTGGATGAAATTAAGTACGAAATAAATGGATGTGAGATTGATAAAACACGATTTGTCGGTATGACTACAACCCTAAAAAATTATATATCTCTGGATAATCTTCAAAGTCAAAATCTATTAAATTCCGGATAAAGCAGTGGGGACGAAATACCTACGGGACCACCCTTTAACTTTTCAGTACCATTAAAAAATTTATTGGGATTTGCTGAGGATTATAAAAAAGTTTTGTTAAATTGTAAACATGAACTAGTGTTGATGCTAACTAAGAATCTTGGTGATGTGTTTGAACAAACCAGAAATGAACAAACTTTTAAGTTGGAAATGACGAATATAACCTGGAAAATTCCCCATGTAACTCCGAGCGATTTTGCAAAAATTAAGATGTACGATATTATTAAAAGTGGTGTAAACCTACCAATCGCATTCCGGAGTTGGGATTCATATGTTAACCCCAAGTTGGGGTATGGAAGTCAACACAGCTGGAATGTGAAATTGTCGGCTAACCGCGAAATACCAAGATTTGCCATAATTGGATTTACACTAAATGGAGAACTTATCACAAATAACTTATCAAACTTGAAAGTTCACTTGAATTCTGAGTCATATCCATATGATAATCTGAATGTTGATTTTAGTAAGAATCAGTGTGGTCACCTATATGAAATGTATACAAGATTTTAATCTTGTTACTATAATCGTGAATCACAACCATTTTTGACCCCAAATGGTGGTTGATCTTTCATATCAAAACGAATCAGTGAAAACTGGTCCTATTGATGTGAGAATTTCAATAGAACTGAAGACACCAAGTCATGAAAATACCCAAGCTTACTGTCTCCTCATACATGACCGTTTAGTTGATTATAACCCATTAAACGGACAACGAGTCGTTTAACATTAGAAAAAATGTTGAAAGATACTGTTTCGATTGATGTTCAAGGTTTCTTTGATAATAATAATAATTTTATTCTAAAGGAAATTGGAATTGTATTCGAAAAAGATCCAAACTTGAATAATAATATTTTAATAGAACCACCATATGATTTTACTTTGCTAAATACAAAATCTCGAAAGACTGCAATTTGGTTAACCAATACACATCACAAAATTTTTTGGAACGATGTAGAGAACAGTTTTCCACAAACTCGAAAGTATCTAAGGACAATTACAAGCGGAAAACAAATTATTTGTTAAGGTGTGGAAAAGAAACGATTTCTACAGAAGTTTTTTGGGAGTCGTCAGCTCATTGATATCGAGGAAATGGGCTGTCCGTCATTAAGCAGGTTTAAAGGAAACCGGTTTCCCTATTGTGAAACACACCTTAGGGGGGGGGGGGGGGGGGGTTGTGCTCTAAACAATGCATACATTATTTTGACATTTCTTAAAAGTAGCTCCAAAACAATAAAATAATTGTTATACATCATTTTAAAGTTGAGACTAGATGTGTAAAGACCTACAAGAAAATAAAATTAACAAAATGAAATTTCGTGAGGAAATTGACCAACTTTTTGGTGCTTGACTACTTCTTAGTGCTTCTGGGAGTAGATCTCTCATAAACACCCCTCTAAAATGTGGGATATATTTCTTAGCAAAAAGTATAATGTCGATATTTGATAGTGGTCTATTGGGTAGCAGAGAAATTTATCGCTTCTTAATTCCTTTCCCCTTACTATAGGGCTTAAGAAAGAAACCATAACCCTTTCTATAGGGCTTGAGATATAATCCTTCTCCTACAGCAACACTTTCAATTTTCCTATTGTGACGTTTTTTCTCCTCCATATCTTCCTTAGCCATTCTCGCATTGTTAATTGTTTTTGCACTTGCTGCACTACCACTTGCTAAACTACCAAGAGCGCTGAGGGCTGTCAGGATCGGCACGATTGGTAGAAAACCTCCAATTTTGGGTACATGAATTACACGAGGTACTTTAACATTTTTCTTAGAACCCATTGACTGATGAATTGATTTACGTGCAACTTTAATTGCACTCATAATGTCTAATGGTTTTTGTTTTTTTAGTGTCTTAGTAGCAATATCTTTTTCCTTCCTTTCTTTTCCGTTATATTCAATCCCATACCAAATTTTTTCTTGGCTTTCATTATATTTGTAACAAAGAATGCTGCTGCTCTTTCACCAAGACTGCTATCTGTCAATTAACATGGAGTCTGCCCTATGTCGTTCACTCAATGCCTTGTTTTGAGAATATGCAATATAGTGCTCTTTGCAAGCTTCATCCAATGGGTTTATTCCTTGATCACCACGTTCCAACCGTTTCTGTAACTATGTACCCGGTCCACAAAAATTATATCCCGGAATATGGGCTTCAAACGTATTAATGTATTAAATAGCTTATCGACAAGACCACCACCGTGTTTACAATTAAAAATACGACTGATGCGATTATAAAAACGTTTCCCCATTTTATTGATGTTTAATCATCAAAGATTTCTCATTGAATGAGGTACATTACGTTAAAAGATGCGTTTAATAAGTCAAAAACAAAAAATTTTAGTTAGAAATATTAACGATGAAAACAAGAAAAATCTACCGCCACGACATAGTGCTCTCTTACCGAACACAATAAGGGCTCTAATTGTTGGGCCTTCGAATTGTGGTAAAACTAATATTATGTTAAGTCTAATAGAGAGTCCTTATGGATTAAAATTCGAAAATGTTTATATACTTTCAAAAAGTTTATATCAACCTAAACATGAGTACTTGGAGAAATTAATCAAACCGATTAAAGGAATGGGATTTCATACATTCTCCCATAATGTGGGTGTACTAGACCCCAGTGAAGCTAAAAACAATTCCATTGGGATATTCGATGACGTAGCTTGTGAAAAACAAGATAACATAAGATCTTATTTTTGTATGGGTCGACATAAAAATATCGACTCTTTTTATTTATGTCAAACGTATAGTCATATACCTAAACATCTGATTCGTGACAATGCCAACTTTATTATAATGTTTAAGCAAGATGATTTAAATATGCGGCATATATATCGGGACCATATTAACACTGATATGAATTATGAAACATTTGTGAAAATTTGTCAAAAATGTTGGGAGGACAAGCACGGATTCCTATTAATTAGCAAGGATAACGGAAGATACAGAAAAGGATTTGATCAATTTATTATGATTTAAGGAGTAATTTCAATATAAAGCTTGCTTGCTCTTAACAATGCATACATTATTTTGACATTTTTTAAAAGTAGCTTCAAAACAATAAAATAATTTTTATACATTATTTTAAAGTTGGGACTAGATGTGTAAAGATGTGTAAGAAACCTAAATTAACCAAATTAAGTTTCATGAGGAAATTGACCATTTTATTGAACAATTTAAAGGAGAGATAATTGGTCAGCATTTTCAATATCTTCTGAACACAAAATCTATGTTCATGAATCGATGTGGACAAGATCTCAAAACTACGAATTATGGTGAACACTTTACATTTTGTAATCAAGAAATGACGTCGGAAACGTGCGCCTGCTTCTTCTATGCAAATCGCCGGAATCAAAGCAGAAAATTAATTTCTATATATAACAAAAATGTTCGCAATACCAAAATAAATGAATAAATGTATTATTATGCTACAAAATTAACTTCTGACTTTTTATTTCGAGTTAAAATTACAGGTACGGAGAATGGAAAATATTTCCTTGACTGAGATATGTCGGCTACTTGCGAGTTGTTGCGCGGTCGTGATTTCAACCCCTATTATGGGAACGTATTACAGCTAGCAGTCAGCCATGAGGTCGTTGGTGTGAGGCCCATGATCTTGTCAATGAGCGTGCGCCTTCTGGGTTGTGCAAGTTATCCAGCTCATGATCCCAGCCTCTTTACCCAATTTATGAACAAACTCTTCATATACAATTCTTAGCTGTATTAGAGAGAATTAGCAGAGAATTAGATCATCCGATTTCCCGACTCTCTTGAGTCCAACCCTTGTCCAACTCTTAATGAGTTCCCCAATTCTCTTAAACCGAGGTTTGATTATCAGATAAGCGGCCCTTGGCCAGGCAGTCCGTTTTTGCATCCGAGAAGATCGGTTGTATAAAAAGTTAATTGTGAACCGCCAAGAATAAAAGTCGATACTAAGGAAATGTTGTGAAGTTTAAACTTAGTGAATAAAAAATAAAAATAAATTTTTTTAAAAAATTCACAAGTGAAGTTAGTAATTGGCGCCCAACGTGGGGCCACGCCTAATTTGTTCTAAATAAAGCTTTAAAGTAAATAACCAACGGTTTTAAAGTGAAAAGGAACTTGAGTGGTCTAATAAAAACCCAACCGACAAAAAAGTTTGTGTTAAAAATAAAAGGAGGAAATTAATAAATGAAGTAATCCCCTTTTACTTACAAAAATCTGCTAATTAGTAATCGACATAATAAACCTTCGGTTTAACAAAAAAACTAAAACGGTCTCAAAAAATAAAACCAAAAAATTTACAAAGTTAAACAAAAAATTTAAAAACTGTAAAAGTGAAAGCTAATACAAACAAGGAAGAACGCTATAGTCGAGTACCTCGACTATCAGATACCCGTTACTCAGCTATATGGAGATATGCAAGCAGCAAAGCGAGATTAAAATGCGCCACCTACCGGCGGTATACAGATTTAAGCGATATGGGCGTTAGAGTGGGCGTGGCAAATTTTTTTTGGATCAATCGATAGGTATCGACGAGACCAATACATTTCAGTTAAAATTTTTTATCTAGCATGAAAATTGTGGGCGTCACAGGTTTTCGCGGTTTGTGGGCGTTAAAGTGGGCGTGGCAAACTTTTTTTTGGGTCAATCGATAGGTATTGATGAGAACAATACATTTCAGTTAAAATTTTTATTCTAGCATCAAAACTGTAGGAGCCACAGTTTTGGGCGGTTTGTGGGCGTTAGAGTGGGCGTGGCACTGTGCCGAAACAAACTTGCGCTGCGTAAGAAGCTCAGGAATCTGCACGCCAAATCTCAATAGCCTAGCTCCCATAGTTTCCGAGATCTCAGCGTTCATCCGGACGGACAGACAGACGGACAGACGGACAGACGGACAGACGGACATGGCTAGATCGACTCGGCTAGTGATCCTGATCAAGAATATATATACTTTGTGGGGTCGGAAACGCTTCCTTCTGCCTGTTACATACTTTCCGACGAATCTAGTATACCCTTTTACTCTACGAGTAACGGGTATAAAAATGTAAAAACTGTGAAAGTGAAAGCTGATACAAAAAAACAACTGAGAAACAAAATTCAAAAACAATTATAAATTCAAATACCAAATCCAACAAGAAGGAAGAGCTGAGGGCATCCCTCGCTAAACAGCGACGACCAGAAATCAAATTGAAGGAAGAGCTGAGAGCAATCCCTCGCTAAAAATTGACGACCACAAAAATAAATTGAAGGAAGAGCTGAGGGCCATCCCTCGCTAAAATCAACCAAGAAGGGCGACCCCAGCAGGATCATCAAAGGAAAACGGACGATATCACACTAAATCCAGAAGAAAAGAAAACAATTAGTGAGCGTATACTGTTTATTTTTTATATTCTATTTAAGTACTATAAGCAGAAAAATTTAAACAAAATCAAACAAGGTGGAAGACCTCATTAACGATTTTGAAAGAATTCTCACCATGCCCCTACCACAACCTGCAATGGTTTCTAGCAGCCAAGCTAATAACCAAGTGAGCGAATGATTTGCACATATTGTAAATAATGAATTGAATCCCTTAAGGAATGAGATCGTGAGTTTAAAAGCACAACTAAATCAAAATATAAAGAAGGTTGAAGATTTTCAAGTAGAAGTCATTGACCCAAATATTAAATGTGAAACTTCCTTTGAAATTATCAATTCAGTCAGGGAATTTAAAGGAGAAGAAGACAAATATGTGAGTTGGAGGGAATCAGCAGAAATAGCCATGGCACAATATGCTAGAGGTAGCGAAAGGTTCTTTTTTTTTCATTATCAATCTTGAGGAACCAAATAACTGGCACAGCAAACGATGCCCTAACACACAATGGAACGGTACTAAGTTTTGACGCCATAATGGCAAGGTTGGACTTTGTTTTTAGTGACAAACGTCCAATCCATATAATTGAGCAAGACTTAGGAGTACGAAGTCAAGGGAAACTGTCCATAATGGAATATTATGGGTTAGTTAATAAAAAACTAACTCTTCTAATAAATAAAACCATTATGACTTACGGCAGAAATAAGTCTTTAACTGCTGAAATGAACGAAAAACACAAAAAGACAGCTCTAAGAGTATTCATAACTGGCCTCAACGGCCATATCTCAGACGTCATATTTTCTATGAATCCGCCAGACTTACCGAACGCTATGGTAATAGTACAAGAACTAGAAAGCAATCATTTGAGGACCCAATTCGCTAACAATTTTACATCATCACAGCGCAGGAGTTATGAGTCAAATTTATTCGGGTACCAAAACTCAAATAATAGATCCAAGCAAAGTAACCATAATAATCATAATAGTAATCAAAGGAATACTAACAACTTGAGGTTTAATCAACCCGATAGCCAGAATAGAAACAATTATAATCAAAATAAAAATCTTAATTGGAATCAGGGTAGACAGTATAATCCACAATATAATTCCCATAATCAATGCAATTCCTATAAAGCTCAGCAAAGCAAGCCAGAACCGATGGACGTAGATGAATCCTTACAGATTCAGAATAGGCCAAAGTACAGTCAGGGTTATAACAATTATGGTAACAACAACTATAATCAGAATAAATGGAATCAAAATAAAAAGCTCGTTGCATCAAAGATGAACTTAACTTAGTTGATTATTCTGAAGTTATAATTAGACCAGCTCAGAAGTATAACATGACTATACATTCCATTACCAACCAACGACCGTAGGATATATTATACAATAAAATCGGACATGATACTGTTCCACAGTTATTAAAACAGGCACAAGAGAAAATGTTAAGTTCTCACAACAAATGTAGAAAGGAAAAGGACTATCTCGTAGGGGAAGTCATTTATGAGAAAAAACACGGGGAAAGGAATAAGCTTAACTCTAGATATATAAAACAAGTAGTTAAGGAGAATTTACTTAATAAGGTTATCATAAACAAAAGAAATCGTACGATTCATAAAGATAACATCAAATCTTAAACACAGTTTGTCTTAAATTACAGAAAATGAATTCAATAATATTTGTATTATTGATAGTAGCGGCCACCAATTCCGAAATAATGGATTACACGAAACATGATTTTTCCCTCAACAAGAATACAAAAGACATTCTTATTTATGATTCATACGCTGACCTATTTCATATAACTAATTTAAGTTTATATAAAGACATAATCAAACTCGAATCAGCACACATAAACAAAAATAATAATTTACAGTGGGAAATTTCCTATGATTTAGATATTATTAAAATGCTCCTCTCACAAATTTTACCAAGTAGGCCAAAAAGATGAATTAATGAAATAGGCACCCTTTGGAAATGGATAGCAGGGACTCCCGATCACGATGATTTGATAACGGTGCAAAATAAAATTGATGATTTAATCCAAAATAATAACAATCAATTTGTTATTAACTCTAAATTATTTAAAGAAATAAAAACCCTATCTGAGAATCTCCAAACAGTTATTTCAAATCAAGTATTTCCATTCAGAAAACACCGTCTTCGCTTGCTCACTTACGATCTGATGAATTTAATGGATACAATTACATTAGCAAAAATATATGTCTTCAACACTAAAATTTTGAGCGCTGAAGAAATCCAATAAATATATAGACACGAACAGAAACCTGTAGTAATTACTGACATATTAGATATATCAAAATTTAAAATAACCATACACCAAGAATTATTTGTAATATATGTTGGGTTTTTATTATTTTTAAAGAATATAAATTTAAGTATTTATTTAAATGATATGATAAATATGGTATGTCACAATGTGAGTATAATTAAGACCGTCGTCGCGTCGTTTTGCTTTTCACATAAGCACGTCTTCTTTGGATCAGATCTCGTCAAATACTGCCTCTACTTGTCGTTATCGTCTTATCGTCGTTGTTCTCGTCCTTTACTTCTTTTGGGTCGTCTTCTTCTGGAATGTGTGTTACTGCTCGTCGTTCTCGTTGTCTAGATCGACGAATGTTTCGTCGTTGTCATCGTGGGTGGGCCATGGCTTGAGATATTCGGCACAGGCTGAAGAAATTTTTGGACCGCCTGAGTTGCCGACTTTCTGGACATCGTAGGCGTTGTTGTGCTTGACTTTCGTGATTTGGTAAGGACCCAAAAACTTCGGCTTTAATTTGAGACCTCCGCCAAATTGTGTGCGCTTTATGGCTACCATGTCGCCAACGTTGTAAAGCCTTGCTGGTTTGCTTAGCAGATTATACGTCTTTTTGTTTTCCGTTTGAAGCTTTAAAATTTGTGATTTTGCTTTTAGCCTTAGATCGTTTCGAGAGTCCTGAAACAGCGCTATGGTTTCGTTGTTGATTAGCTCACGGAGCTGTTGGTCATCTTTGTTTCTCATTTTGACACCGATTAGAAGCTCGAAAGGTGTGGCGTTGATACTTCTCGAGAAAGTAGAGTTGATGGCTTGTTGAACTCGATCAACGTGTCTGTACCATTTAGTAGGATCATCCACACTGAGTTTTGACAAAACTGGGATAATTATGGCATTGAGTCGCTCCACTTGTCCGTTAACCCGTGGCAGGCCTGTCGTAGACTTGACTACCTTTATATTTTCATCGTCGCAATACTGTAGAAAATCTTGGGCTAAGAAAGCTGAACCTCGATCCGAAATGATACAAGCTGGGTTACCAAACACATTACTTTGTCCTCGTAGCTTTGTAATGACTTCGGTTGCGGTCGTTGACTTTGTAGGATAAAGCCAGCAGAACTTCGTAAAAGAATCGATGACGGCGAGTATGTATTTGTAATTCTTGTAATTCTTGTAGAATCTAGTGGACCTAAGAAGTCGATGTGGTAGGTGTGCAATGGAAAGTCTTCTTTGTGCAATGGATGCAGCCAGCCCTCCTGCTTGCCACGCTTGCGGTTGCTTAAAATGCACGGAATACAGCAGTCGATGAATTTCTTGATTTTTTCGTCAATGTTTTGGATGAAATATTCATTGTAAATCAATTCCTTCGTCTTTTTGACGGCGAAATGTCCTCGTTCGTGTGCTCTGGCTATGATCTGTCTTTCCATGTCTCTGGGAACAACAAGAAGTTCTGCGTCGTTGACAATCTTGTATAAGATTCCGGACTTAAGAAAATAGTCGTCGTAGGGTGAGTCAGAGTCTTCGATAATTTTGCAGATAACCTTCAAGTGTTCGTCCTTTTCTTGAGCTTGTTTAAAGCCAAGGGCTAGGGAGTCGTCAACGATGGTCATTATTGGGTATCTGGAGAGAGCGTCAACGTGCTTCATACGTGTACCTGAAGGGTGTTCGACTTTATAGTCGTACTCTTGAAGCAATAATACCCAACGTGCCACTCTAGTGCACAGACTTTGCTTGTCCAGCGTCTTGGTGAACGCATTGCAATCGGTGACAATCTTGAATGGGATGCCAAGGAGATAAACTCTGAACTTGGTTATAGCTTCGATGATCGCTAGCACCTCTAATTCGTAGCTGGAATATTTACGCTGCGCATCCGTTGTTTTCCTACTCATAAAGTAGACTGGGTGAAATTGGCCGTCGTCAGCTGATTTCTGCAAAAGCACGGCGCCAAACCCGTCTATGGAGGCGTCAGTGTGTACCTCGGTTTCGTACTTCGGGTTGTAAATAGCTAAAGCAGCTGTGGAAGTCAGGTATTTCTTTTGGGATTCAATAGCGTTCTCTTCATCAGGGCCAATAATAAATTCGATCTTTTGAGGAGTCGGAGAAATGGTTTTGTTTTCGATAATGTGACCTAAGAACTGGATACGGGTCTGCAGAAAATGGCATTTCTTTAGGTTAAGCTCGAGACCATATTCGCAGCAAGTTGATATAACTTCGGTGAGATTCGACACCGCCTCTTTTTCGTCCTTCGCTGGGATAATTATGTCGTCTACATAAGGGAGAGCGATTCCTCTACGGGACAGAGTTCGGAAAATCGCATTTACGTGTCTCTGAAACACACCTGGTGAGTTTGACAAACCAAAAGGCACCTTTAGGAATTGGTATTGCCCACTCTGCGTCACGAATGAGGTGTACTTCCTGCTAGATTCGGTGACTGGCACATGGAAAAAGCCATTTCGCAAATCGATTGTGCTGAATACCAACGCTTTTTGCAGGCGGTCGAGCTGGTCGTCAATCAGAAGCAACGGAAAATGATCTTTTACGATTACCTTGTTTATACGCCTGAAATCTACGCAGAGTCGTTGCGGTTCTTCGTTTTTCTTCGCAAGCACTACCGGGCTTGTGAATTCGGAGTCGGACTCCTCGATTATACCGTTATCCAACCATTGCTCGATCTGCTCGTCGATAACGTTCGTTTCAGCAAAAGCGAATCTGCGCGGACGCGAGAAAATTGGCGATTCGTCGTTTAGAAGGATTTTCATTTCAATGTTTGTCGACTTCGATTTAAGCGGCTTGTAATTCATTATTAGTTCACTCACTTCTTGCTTCGCGCACTCACCAGCTGATTCGTTTATATCAAGTTCATCGTTGTTAATAACCGTGTCAATTTTCAGCAAGTTAGATGGGATGTTCTCTTCGCAAAGGGTATTTAAATTTCGCACACGCAAACCACTTGGACCGAACGATATTTCTGCTTGCAAGCATAATTCCTCGCCGATGATCATACGAGTGTCCATACAATCGAGCGGAACTATAAAGAAGTTCAATTCGTAGGCACTGCCACTGTCCAATTGGCTTGATCTTATTGGCATTGCGATTTTTTCCAAATCCAATTAGGTATACACTGCACTCCTTCAGCTTCGGCAAAGCTAGCTCATCGTAAATGTCTTCGCGCAAAATATTACATTTACTGCCTGTGTCGAATAGAGCAACACAATTTTGGTTTTTGATTGAAACAACTTTGCTCGTCATGTTGTTGTGCCCTCTTAAAACACGCGCGTTTGACTTGCACTCTTCGACTGATTTGTCGCCTTGGGGGCAGATTTGGAGATGTGACCGAATTTGTTGCATTTAAAACACTTTCTGCCTTTCTCTTTGTTGTTGCAGCCACTAGACAGATGTCCCTTCTCGCCACAATTGTAGCAAACGATTTCTTTCTTGCCAGTCTTCGAACCACCGTGCACTGCTTGAGCTTTCTTTTCTTTAGCACTGTTTTCGCCAAAATGGGATTTTGCACTGATCGTTTGGTAGTCCTTCAATTTGTATTTGAATTCGGTCATGTTTGTAGCTCCATAAAGCATAGACTTGTTAATTGAGAGTTCATCAATACCGTCGATCACGTATTGGATGAGAGCGTCTTCTTCAACATTTCCCCGTGAGGCAATATCTTTCATACGGTAAAAATATTCCTGTACACTTTCGTTTGAGTGTGGTGTTCTCTCTCCAAGTTGCTTGTGAATTTTTTTGCTGCTCACTCTCGATCTGAACTCGCTCAACAAACACGATTTCAACACAAACAATTTCGCGACACCTTTGAGCGATTTTTTGGCAAAGATTAGCTTTTGCATATCGTTCCAACCCATAAGTACAGCTTGGTCTTCAAAATCACTTATCCAGACGTCGACTGGAATTTCGTCTGTGCCCTCGAATTGTTTTATAGATTCCTCTATATCGCGAAAACTTAAAGCGAAACGCGGCATTTCATTGTATTGAATTGGTACTGGTTGCGAATTATTCTTTTGGTCTCTTTCACTCGTTGGATTTGTTCCTGCGGAATTTACAACCATACTCTCGATCTCGTCGTCGCTTTGGTTCTCTTCGTCATCATCTCTGTCTTCATCAGATTCCTCTGGATCTTCCACTTCGTTGCCACCGAGAAGTTGGTCAAATCGAAGATTTTGAAAAATATGCAACTGCATGTTTTCGACGTCGTGGCTTATATTTAAAATTAGGCATTTTGAAATTAAATTTCTTTCAGTCAGTTTCGCCTGCACGTATACACTTTTGGCTTTATAATCTGCGTCATTTTCGTCGAATTGGAAACCAGAAAATTCGCGAAGTCGTTTGCGATTATTCCCGTCTCCCTCTTTTTCAAAGACAAATTTGTGCAAAGCACAAATGCTTCCCTTTGACGCATTTTTCAAATTGTTAGAAATTAAGTCGTTTAGACAAGCCATAATTGAAAAAATTAATGTTTCACGATGAGTTTTATGTCCACCCTTTCACCTCGTACAAAGTTTTCACTGATCACTTTCAACTTTCTCGGATAATTCCCGGACGAGCCCCCAAATGTGGGGTTTTTATTATTTTTAAAGTATATAAGTTTAAGTATTTATTTAAATGATATGATAAATATGGTATGTCACAATGTGAGTATAATTAAGACCGTCGTCGCGTCGTTTTGCTTTTCACATAAGCACGTCTTCTTTGGATCAGATCTCGTCAAATAGTGCCTCTACTTGTCGTTATCGTCTTATCGTCGTTGTTCTCGTCCTTTACTTCTTTTGGGTCGTCTTCTTCTGGAATGTGTGTTACTGCTCGTCGTTCTCGTTGTCTAGATCGGGATTGTTAGGGTGATACTCGTAACATCACTCCCACATATATATAAAATACCTCATCATAACAAACCGTTGCGAAGTGTATAACGCAAGATCCATCTCACACAATGATGGAAAACTATTAATTGATAATCATGTCGCCAAATGTAACAATAGGTACTAAGTAATTTTTAATTTTAAGACAGAAATATTTAATAATTATGGCACTTTAAGCCCAGAAAGTACTTGTTTCACTAGGCTACTAAATGGAGAAAAATCCCTTTGTAATAAAATCTGGGAATATAATAAAAAAATTTATGTAATCCAAGAAGGAGCCATTTTTATAAATGGTTATAATACTGTTAATGATACTCATTTAAATGGGTCATTATACCCGTTACTCGTAGAGTAAAAGGGTATACTAGATTCGTCGGAAAGTATGTAACAGGCAGAAGGAAGCGTTTCCGACCCCATAAAGTACATATATTCTTGATCAGGATCACTAGCCGAGTCGATCTAGCCATGTCCGTCTGTCCGTCTGTCCGTCTGTCTGTCCGGATAAACGCTGGGATCTCGGAAACTATGAAAGCTAGGCTATTGAGATTTGGCGTACAGATTCCTGATCTTCTTACGCAGCGCAAGTTTGTTTCAGTAGACTGCCACGCCCACTCTAACGCCCACAAACCGCCCAAAACTGTAACTCCTACAGTTTTGATGCTAGATAGAAAATTTTAACTGAAATGTATTGTTCTCATCAATACTTATCGATTGACCTAAAAAAAATTTGCCACGCCCACTTAAACGCCCACAAACCGCGAAAACCTGTGACGCCCACAATTTTCATGCTAGATAAAAAATTTTAACTGAAATGTATTGGTGTCGTCAATACCTATCGATTGATCCAAAAATAAATTTGCCACGCGCACTCTAACGCCCATAACGCTTAAATCATTTTAATCTCGCTTTGCTGCTTGCATATCTCCATTTCCCTTTGAGTAACGGGTATCTGATAGTCGAGGTACTCGACTATAGCGTTCTTCCTTGTTTTTAATTACTTTTAATAGTACTACTACAATAAATAATATACCCTACTCTGGACCATAAGATAATAGATTATATCACTGCTAAACAGTATAATGATTTTTTAGTATCCGAATATCTTATGTCAAATGATTCGAAACTTTCATTCGATAACATTAACATACTAAACCCATTTATTCAAATTAAACAAACTCAAATCCCAATAACATTTATACTGTTTCGCGGTTTCGCGGCTTGTGGGCGTTAAAGTGGGCGTGGCAAACTTTTTTTTGGGTCAATCGATAGGTATTGATGAGAACAATAAATTTCAGTTAAAATTTTCTATCTAGCATCAAAACTGTAGGAGCAACAGTTTTGGGCGGTTTGTGGGCGTTAGAGTGGGCGTGGCACTGTACTGAAACAAACTTGCGCTGCGCAGGAATCTCAGGAATCTGCGTGCCTAATCCCAGTATTGTAACTCTCATAGTTTCCGAGATCTCAGCGTTCATACGGACAGACGGACAGACGGACATGGCTAGATCGACTCGGCTAGTGCTCCTGATCAAGAATATATATACTTTATGGGGTCGGAAACGCTTCCTTCTGCCTGTTACATACTTTCCGACGAATCTAGTATACCCTTTTACTCTACGAGTAACGGGTATAAAAATATCTAATATTCAAACCACGGCAAATTCATATTGAAATAACCCCCGAAAATAATGTGTCCGAAAATGAAAATACCACTGAGGATCAAATTATAGTCGAATTGACAAATCATCTAAATTCAGTTTATCCGACATTTCAAATGAATCGGGACGATTCAATTTAGAAGGGGGAGAGTTATCCAGCTCATGATCCCAGCCTCTTTACCCAATTTATAAACAAACTCTTCATATACAATTCGTAGCTGAGAACGCTTTCCAGCTCGAGCGCCCAGCCGCCTTACTCAAGTCGTAAACAATTTCCCATAAACAATTCTTAGCAGGGATCCCTTACTCAGCGTTCCCACAGAATCCCAATTAGCTCCCCCACTTCAATCG
This sequence comes from Drosophila suzukii, assembly GCF_043229965.1. Taxonomy (NCBI): domain Eukaryota; kingdom Metazoa; phylum Arthropoda; class Insecta; order Diptera; family Drosophilidae; genus Drosophila; species Drosophila suzukii. The sequence continues at coordinate 7,480,552 of NC_092085.1, forward strand.
AAGTTCATTATTAAGATTCAATTGCGACGCAGTCCTCCTAACATAAACTAAGCTGGGTCCAGCTAATGTAAACACAAGCTTCCGGTCAACACCCGGCGAGCCCCAAAACTGCAGCGTAATCCGTTTGGCAATTGAGCAGAGAATTAAATCATCCGATTTCCCGACTCTCTTGAGTCCAACCCTTGTCCAACTCTTAATGAGTTCCCCAATTCTCTTAAGCCGAGGTTTGATTATCAGATAAGCGGCTCTTGGCCAGGCAGTCCGTTTTTGCATCCGAGAAGATCGGTTGTATAAGAAGTTAATTGTGAACCGCCAAGAATAAATGTCGATACTAAGGAAATGTTGTGAAATTTAAACTTAGTGAATAAAAAATAAAAATAAATTTTTTTAAATAATTTACAAGTTAAGTTATTAATTTGCATGTGTCCCTTTTATTGCGGTCAGGTAATTGACAGGTGCGCGTGTTCGGGTTACTCTTTGATTTGTTGATTGAGATAGGAATCTTTAAGGAAATTTTAAAGGTTTCCAAAAAGTCGCGACGGGAATTCGATAGTATCTATTATGATACTATAGAAGAGTTGGACATCCTAAAATGGCACTTGGTGGATTTGCAGAACGAAAACAATATCGATTCCCATCTCTTTGATATTGAAAACTTGGAAAATCGAATCACCGAGCTGATGATAGAGACAACCAAGTTTCAACACCAAATTGATCTTCACGATGCGGAAATCGAAAATAATCCGCTGTCACGACTGCCACTGGAAGTTAAGGAGATGATTTTTCGTATAATATCAGACTTAGAATGTCTTAAATTTAATGGTGAGACAGACCAATGTGAGTTGGTCAGCGCTATGTCTCGCGAGGACGACCCTATCTTAATATTTAATCTTAAAAATAGATATGATGCAATATCATTTAATATTAATAATTGGGAAACTCTATTGATAAATCTAAAAAATTGTAAGATTTATTATGAATGTTCACGCCAAAAGGGCGTTTAATTTCAGGAGGCAGTGTCGAGCGGCAGTTTTATCCAGATTTCTATATCTCGCGCGCTCGCACTGCCGTCCGCTCTCCCTCTCCATCTCTCCCCTAAGTCTCCGCTCTGCTCTGGAGCGCTTAAGTTAAGTTAGGCTTAAGCAGTTCATGTTTCAAAGTGTACGAATAAACACCTACGCTCGTCGCGTAAAAACCCCAAAAGTACCCGCGTATTTTCATGCGTACTACTCAATCTTGGGGCTTCAATCATTTCATCGATCAAGCCGCACCGCCCCAACATTTTGGTCCAGTCGAATCCGGATTTCAAAATCTTTGGACTTTCCTCTCCTGGAGTTTCCTTTGATTTTGTCCCAGCAGGCTTGAAACACTCCAGATAAGTTCCGCTTACTTTAATTGCCGGTCATACAGCCAGTTTTTCGAACCCTATTTCGACTAACTTTCTGTATGATATATTGTCTAAATCCAAAAGTGATTAATCCGACGCAACGGCATTTAATATATGTATTTCTATTCCGTTACTTGTGCCCGACAATATTCCAGTTTCCTTTGCCCACAATTGTACACTTGAAACAATTCCAGAAGATATTTCAGTGCTACTATTCAACAAAAATATTTCTCAAATATATTTTCAATTCCAATTGTGTGTAAAATATAACTCAGCCACAGTAAAAAATTCCCGATCATAAAAATTTTCCCTTAAGATTTGCACTCTTTATTATACCCGTTACTCGTAGAGTAAAAGGGTATACTAGATTCGTCGGAAAGTATGTAACAGGCAGAAGGAAGCGTTTCCGACCCCATAAAGTATATATATTCTTGATCAGGATCACTAGCCGAGTCGATCTAGCCATGTCCGTCTGTCCGTCTGTCCGTCTGTCCGTCTGTCCGTCTGTCCGTCTGACCGTCTGACCGTCTGTCCGTCTGTCCGTCTGTCTGTCCGGATGAACGCTGAGATCTCGGAAACTATGAGAGTTAGGCTATTGAGATTTGGCGTACAGATTCCTGAGCTTCTTACGCAGCGCAAGTTTGTTTCAGTAGACTGCCACGCCCACTCTAACGCCCACAAACCGCCCAAAACTGAAACTCCTACAGTTTTGATGCTAGATAGAAAATTTTAACTGAAATGTATTGTTCTCATCAATACCTATCGATTGACCTAAAAAAAAGTTTGCCACGCCCACTTTAACGCCCACAAACCGCGAAAACCTGTGACGCCCACAATTTGGATGCTAGATGAAAAATTTTAACTGAAATGTATTGGTGTCGTCAATACCTATCGATTGATCCAAAAATAAATTTGCCACGCCCACTCTAACGCCCATAACGCTTAAATCTGTCTACCGCCGGTAGGTGGCGCATTTTAATTTCGCTTTGCTGCTTGCATATCTCCATTTCCCTTTGAGTAACGGGTATCTGATAGTCGAGGTACTCGACTATAGCGTTCTTCCTTGTTTTTTACTGTGTTCCAGCTGCATGTGTATATTTACAAAATCAATCTAATACAGTCCACTCCAACTACTTTTCTCGACCTACAAATACGGCTAAACTATTTCTAAAATTAAAAACAAAGTGACAATATCCACAAATTTACTCCAGCAAATCGTTTGCAATTTAGTTGTGCAGGTGACAAACAAACGCACCGACATACAAACATAAGCGAAGTCTTTCCAATTCCCGCAACGTTATTCCGCTATTCGCACCCCACATATGTACATATGTACAGTGTACATACATACGTATATCGCCAGTGCACAGTGGGTCAAGAGCTCACAAAAAGTGTTCCTTTCAAACAAACAATATTAAAGTCCTTAATTCCTTACATAAGTCCGACCATCCGATATATTAAATATTTATTGCCTATCCGACAGTGTGACCGTATATATTTACAATCTTAATTGGTTCCTAAATTCCAATTTGATTCCAATCCGTTTCCTTACATCAGAATTAAAATTCTAAATTATTTAACGTCATGGCAACATCAGGAAAATCCGCTTTAACCCGATTTATGGCCACAGCTGACTGTCTGATCCACTTTGAGGCCACTGTGAACGCTCCAGGTGCTCCTACACCAACGTTATCCGCCTATAAAATCCGTCGCGATCATCTCAATTCCTTGTGGCAAACGGTAAAGGCAGCATACGACATATGCTCCGACTGCATTATAGCTGCAGGCGAGAGCGCCGCAGACACAAAATCCATACTAAAGTCCAAGTATTACCAAACGTACTCCACTTACGAAATATTTGCCGCTCAGCTGATGGAACAAATCCAAAAGGGCTCCTCCCAAATACCTCAAGCTCCAGTAACTCCGTCCCAAAATTCCACGTCTTATGGCTGTCGGCTCCCTCCTATCGACACAGAGGTTTTCTCTGGCGATTATCTTCGCTGGCCGACTTTCCGGGACCTTTTCACGGCAATATACATAGACAATCCGAGTCTAACGCCCGTTGAAAAATTATTCCACTTAAATTCAAAAACAAGTGGCGAAGCTCATTCCATAGTTTCAAGATCCCCACTCACTAATGATGGCTTTCGCTCAGCCTGGAATAACCTAACTGAGCGTTTCGAAAATAAGAGATTGCAGGTAAACAGTCACCTGAAAACACTTTTCAATGTGCAATCCATAGCACAGGAGTCGGGAGCAGCCTTAAAGGAACTTCAACGCACTTTTCAAGGGTGCTTAACTTCCTTAAAATTTTCCGGTGTTAATATTGAGAATTGGGACCCTATCCTGGTTTATATGTGCTCGACAAAACTACCAAAGCTCACTCTCTCATTATGGGAGCAATCCATCCAAAATAAAGCCGAAATTCCTACGTGGCTTGAGCTTGATTCATATTTGACGGAGCGCCATCTAACTCTTGAGGCCGTCGATAGCTTCCGATCTGCCAATTTCCATCACGTCCAGTCCAAAGACACAAATCAAGAGGCAGAATTTCCAAAAATAAATTCCTTCAACACAAGGTTAGTTCCGATAACCAAAGGCTGCGATCTGTGTTCGAAGAAGAACCACCCCGTGCGTATATGTCCACGCTTCCTACAGATGACGGTAGAAGATCGCTTAGCCTATATCCAAAGGAAGCAGTTGTGCTCCAATTGCTTTGCAAGTAGCCATCAATTCCGGGATTGCACAAGCGCTCACAACTGTCTCACTTGCCAAGATCGGCATCACACATTGCTGCATCGAAACAGCGGTCCTACTACTCCGACGATTCCATCCGACCCTCCAAGGCCAGTATCCGCCTCAGTTCCACACATCATTTCGTCCTATTCAACGCAAGTTTCCGTACAAAAAGTTCCTCCTAAGAATACTCCATCCGAATATTGGGTTCCATACCCCGCCTTGGATGGCAGACGTACTCGAGGTATCAAATCCTACCAATGCCGAGTCTGCCAAAAGATCCATCCTCTACGGAAGTGCCACCACTTTCTACGACTAAGCCCCCAGAATCGGCTTCAGGAAGTACATATCCAGAAGTACTGCTCCAATTGCTTGGCTCACAATCATTCCAAGGACTCCTGCCGCAGTGGTCATCACTGCCACAAGTGTGGAAAGGCCCACCACACTCTCCTACATACGGACGACCGATCTATACTTCCAACATATTCCTGAGCCTACTATCCTGAGGTTCTTGCTACGGGTGTCCTCGCAAGGGGGGGGAGAATGTTCACGCCAAAAGGGCGTTTAATTTCAGGAGGCAGTGTCGAGCGGCAGTTTTATCCAGATTTCTATATCTCGCGCGCTCGCACTGCCGTCCGCTCTCCCTCTCCATCTCTCCCCTAAGTCTCCGCTCTGCTCTGGAGCGCTTAAGTTAAGTTAGGCTTAAGCAGTTCATGTTTCAAAGTGTACGAATAAACACCTACGCACGTCGCGTAAAAACCCCAAAAGTACCCGCGTATTTTCATGCGTACCACTCAATCTTGGGGCTTCAATCATTTCATCGATCAAGCCGCACCGCCCCAACAATGAATATTATTTGAATGCAATTAATGAATAATTTTCTGAAATAAATAATTTTGAAAAAAATACAAATAAGAATTATGTATTATTCATGGTATACTATCACAAAAACATTATTATCTCTGTTGGCTTAATAATTTTTAATAATTTAATTCTAAGAATAAAATGACTTCCAAAACCAGTTTTTGAAATTTTTTAATATTGATTGGAAGAAAAGAGACGGAAATATATTGTGCATTACAGATACCTTGAGAGTCAGTTCTATGAGGTTGTAAGCCAGTGTCTGAATGGTATGGAGTTGGCAGCCATTTGTTAAAAATTGGTATTCACCAGCGGGAATCTGTGAAATCAATAAATTAGAAAATTAAACTGCAAATACTAAACTCTTCACCAGGGATTGTATATGGTAAATTTAATTGTAGGTAAGTCTTCTCTTTTTAGTCTGATATCTTTTACTATATTCTGCTAGTTACATGTTATGAGTTAATATCTGGGATTTCGGGTGCTCAATAATCTTATAAAATGATAAAAGTTTAACAACCTACTGTTAGGAAAAGATCGGAGATATAACGAAAATAAAGTAGAGGATGCCATAAGAAGGGAGGTCAGAACCAGTTTACAAATTGTGTACATTGATTAGAAAGGAAAAGAGAAAATCAAAAGAAATGTACAGTTTAGGTCGCTGGGGCAGCCATTGGAAAAGTCAAATCTGTTACAGTGGTGGGTGTGGCTAGGGGTTGAAGCATGCAATACAATTCTAAACCTGTTTACATGATGGATAAAAGGATATTAGTTAGAGAAGGATGTAAACATCTTAAATATGAATTACAAGTACCCATCTATGACAAACCATCATTACTAAATATGAGGAACATATATTTCACCGGTGGGGAATTAGAGGGATCCAAAAGATCAATTTTATGGGAGAAGACTAATACTGTTTTTGGTAAATTAAATAGTCAGATGAAAACTTATTACTCAATTAGTTACAGACTATCAAACAACTAGATTTATCAAGCATTTTGATGGAAAAATCAAAGTATTGAAATAATACACATTTTTTTATTATCCAATTAGAAGAAATTTTCGTTTTTGGTCAAGGGATAATATTCCATGAATTTTTCCATTATCTTGACCTTTGCGCCTGCATCAAGGTATTTTAGCAATCCTTTGTAACAACTATTTGTGTTGTTGGTAACATTTATAAATTGTTCGCAAATAAAAAAAACTTTCCTAATTATAAATTTAACTACCTCTTTTATGAAGGGATAATATTCCATGAATTTTTGTCCAATACCTTGATCTTTGCGCCTCCGTCGAGGCATTTAAGCAAATCCTTTGTAACATAACTACAATATTTGTGTTGTTGGTAACAGTTATAAATACTTTCCTAATTATATTTTTATGATCATTTTTATGACCTTTGCGCCTGACTCGAGGCATTTTAGCAATCCTTTACACCACCACCACCACCTATGTTTATTGTAGGTAATCAACTTGACTCTTGGGTTATGGTACGGTTAGCAATGGGTGGTTTGCCTAATGGGATTTTAATTATCGGTGATAAATTTATAAGTGAAAGTGACAGACGTTTTTGGGCAAAGGATACAAGTGGTCATTTAGGTGTGGGTATACAAATTTGTTATGGTGATAGAAAATGAGATAATCACAATGTTTTTTGTTTTTTTCTGTATTACGCCGGATCGATTTCAATTACTTTCCCAATTATAGTTGGTTTTAAATCGTTTTTTGACATTCATATATTTTGTTCTTTCTAGACAATTTATTGTAGCTAATAACTATAGTTATGGGATGTAAGGCTAGCTATCGTAGTTAAGATTACATTTATTATACCTACATAAGATGAAAGGACATGAAAAATGGAAATGTTTTATTTTAACAATGTACTAGTTAAAGTGTATGATATTACTATATATTCTTAATATCTGTCATTATGAATCAAAATTGTTTATCAAAACAGCTTTTAGTCAACTTGTGAACAATTTATTTCTTAATTAGTTTTACAATCACAGGATACATCTTCCTCCAACATAGTCGGACATGTTCGTCTAAGATTTATATGTCAATCTTGAGATATTTTGGCTTTGCATTCTTTCTCACGTACATAGCAAACACATTGAAAATCAGAGTGTAAGTTTTTACTTCACATCGAAAGCCGTCTAGTGATCAAGAATTTTTGATCATTCTTAACAAAAGACTATATAAGCTCGTAGACGTTAATAACAACTAGTATCCGGCTAATAATAATTAAAAAACATCAAGAAAACAGATACTAAACATATATAAACCAGATACTAAACAGCTAGTAAACAACTTGTACACATCTACTAAACATATAGAAACCAAATACTAAGCAGCTAGTAAACAACTTGTTTACATCTACTAAACATATAGAAACCAGATACTAAACAACTTGTATACATCTACTAAACATATAGTAACCAGCTAATAAAAACTAGTAAGCAACTAACAGACACCTACCAAGCAGATTGTAACCATCTAATAATAGCTCATAACAGTTAACAACAGCTAGTAATCAAAGTCCAAACAGCTCAACCGCCGTCATGAATCACGAAAACCAAATGAGTATTGTAATTAAAGAGTTTATTAGACTTATTCAGAATCTTAGACATAATCTTAGTATACAAATAGAATAGAATTAGAAAACTAGAACTAGAAAAATAGTTGACAACAAAAACTGATATTACCAGGTCCCAACACCTCTATCATAAACTTGAATCAGAAATTAAATGGAAAGAAATGATGCTTCCGAAATATGTTATAATATTATTATGGGTTAGAACAAATGAACGCTTTAAAAATAATCCAACATCTGAGCAAGATTACATTGTGAGAACTATTTTACATCTATCTATGGGAACTAAGCGAAAATCTGCGTTTGGAACGAAGATTAATAACCGACATGTTTCTTACAGAGGGATGGAGTAAAAAAATTAATTATATACAAATATACATAAAATATAATTAATTATGCATTTAATGAAATATGTTTACAATAATAAATTATATACAAAAATATTGAATGATCCTACAAATGTTGTATCTGACTGTAATTAAAACTCCAGGTACAAATAAAGGGGAAGTATTTTATTCAATGTCCTTGGGTCTTGGGCATGTGACTTTGATGACGGGCAGGTAATTTATTCAATGCCCTTGGGTCTTGGGCAGGTGACTTTGATGACGGGCAGGTAATGATAGTTCACTGCAAGTGTGTTTGGCTAACACATCTTAGAAACTTTAACTTGTGTACTTTGATAGTTCTTAATAAGAGACTATAGCAACTCATAATACTTGGTAATGTTTAGTTACCATCTAAAGTTAAGTACTTTACAGATACTATACAGATAGTAACCATCCAAAACCAAGTACTGTACAGGTACTATACAAAAAGTAACCATCCAAAAACAACACTAAAATGAAAGTAACCATCAAAATACTTTTAAATAACAACTAAATACAACGAGTCCAACGTGTCAAGTCTATGTCGGTATGACTACTACCCTATAAAATTGTATATCTCTGGATAATCTTCAAAGCCAATACCTATTAAATTCTGGATGGAGCAGTAGACGAAATTTCTACGTGATCCCCACTTAAAATTTTTCTGTTGTTAAATTGTAAACACGAACTAGTGTTGATGCTAACTAAGAATCTTGGTGAATCTTGAACAAACCAGAAATGAACAAACTTTTAAACTGGAAATTACGAATAAAATTTGGAAAATTCGCCATGTAACTCTGAGCGATTTTTCAAAAATTAAGATGTACGATATTATTAAAAGTTGTGTAAACCTACCAATCGCATTCCAGAGTTTGGATTTACCCCAAATTGGGGTATGGGAGTCAACACAGCTGAAATGTGAAATTGTCGGCTAACAGAGAAAAACCAAGATTTGCCATAATTGGATTTACACTAAATGGAGAACTTATCACAAATAACTTATCAAACTTGAGAGTTCACTTGAATTCTGATTCATATCCATAATAATCTGAATGTTGATTTTAGTAAGAATTAGTATGCTCACCTATATGAAATGTTTACAAGATTTCAATCTAGTTACTATAATCGTGAGTCAGAACCATTTTTGATCCCAAATGAATTTAAATTGAAGGCCCCTATTATTGTGGTTGATCTTTCATATCAAAACGAATCAGTGAAAACTGGTCCTAGTGATGTGAGAGTTTCAATAGAACTGAAGACACCAAGTCATGAAAATACTCAAGCTTACTGTCTCCTCATACATGACCGTTTAGTTGAATATAACCCATTAAACGGACTAGTACAACGAGTTGTTTAACATTAGAAAAATGTTGAAAGATACTGTTTCGATTGATGTTCAAAGTTTCTTTGATAATAATAATAATTTTATTCTAAAAGAAATTGGAATTGTATTCGAAAAAGATCCAAACTTGAATAATAGTTTTTTAATAGAACCACCATATGATTTTACTTTGCTAAATACAAAATCTCGAAAGATTGCAATTTGGTTAGCCAATACACATCACAAAATTTTTTGGAGCGATGGAGAAAATAGTTTTTCACAAACTCGAAAGTATCTAAGGACAATTACAATCGGAAAACAAATTATTTGTAAAGGTGTGGAAAAGAAACGATTTCTACAGACGTTTTTTGGGAGTCGTCAGCTCAATAACGTCGAGGAAATTGGCTGTCCGTCATTAAACATTTAAAGGAAACCGGTTTCCCTATTGTGAAACACACCTTAAGGGCGGGGTTTGTGCTCTAAACAATGCATACATTATTTTGACATTTTTTAAAAGTAGCTCCAAAACAATAAAATAATTGTTATACATCATTTTAAAGTTGAGACTAGATGAGGAAATTGACCAATTTATTGAACAATTTAAAGGAGAGATAATTGGTCAGCATTTTCAATACCTTCTAAACACAAAAACTATGTTCATGAATCGAGGTGGACTTGATATCAAAACTACCGTTTCTTCTATGCAAATCGCCGGAATCAAAGCAGAAAATTAATTTCTATATATAACAAATATGTTCGCAATACCAAAATAAATGAATAAATGTATTATTATGCTACTGTACGCCGGGGGGCAGCGGGGTACCGTGCTGGCGCTGGTGGAATGGCGTGGGAGGCGACGGCGCGTCGGCGGGCTGGTTCGCTGGGCTTCGGTGGCTTGCTGCTGGTGCGGTTTGCTGCTGGTGCTGATGAAGCTGTAGGGGAGAAACCACTCGAACGCGTATTTGCCCCTTAGTCGGAAATAAATGTGCACAAAAAGTTAGCTGGGTAAAAGTAGGCGGGGGTACGACCGCGGTTTATTCAACTGAACTTCAGAAATCGAACTGACTTAGTCTAAGCTCCGCTCTGCGCTCCAAAGCGCAGCGGAGACTTCATGGCGGGAGCTAGGAACAGCGCAGGAGAGCGGGAGCGCGAGAGAGCGGGAGAGCGGTAGAGCGGTGCAGCTGGTGCAGCTGGATAGCGGGGCCAGTCCAGATTCGCCGGACAGTGGGCCTGAACATACCGCCCCCCTTGCAATCGCTAGCGTTGCAAAAAAATAACGGAGACGGAACTTCGGCCAGCCGCCTACGCCTCAAGCCTGCGTACAGGCGCCGGAGACGATCCACCCGAACACCGTCTTCTGGGCTACCGGCAGTCCCTCGTCGACCATGTGGAAGCCCGGCTTTATCACCTTCGGGTAGACGTCCGCGCCCAGGATCAATGAAATCGTGGCTGGCCGGTGGAAAACCTCATCCGCGAGCGGTAGCTCCTTAAATTTTTGGACGACGCTCTCACTGAGCGCACGGATGGGAGTGCGGATGCGCACGTTCGGCTCGATCTTGAGGACCACCTCCAGCTTGATGGCCTCGTCGACCTTCGAACGAATCGTCGCCGTGCATATGCTCTCGTCGCCCACGTTCGTTGTCGGCAAACGCAACGCGGCGGCCAGGGATGCATCAATGGAGCTTGTCGGGGTGCACGGATCGATGAGTGCGGCGGTGTCGTATTTCTTTTCTCCGGTCTCGACGATCACCACAGCAGCCGGGAGGACATTAACGCTATGACGCTGGAGAAGTGCGGCGAGCGACGGAGCTGGTGTCGAGGATGCTGAGCGCGGTGGAGGAGAAGGCGTTTGGCGAGTTGGCGGATTTTGCCGGCGCGAACGCTGCGGAGAAGCGGGCTGTTGCTTGGAGCGGGACTTTTGCTTGGAGCCGGACTTTTTCCGGGAACCAAGGTCATGCATGTGCAGCAGCGTGTGATGATCCCGGTTGCACGTTCTGCACCGGTCACCGCTACGACAGCTCCCAGTGGAGTGCTCGTGTGCGAGACAGTTCGCGCAGTACTTGTTAATAAGCACTGCCCGCAGCCGCTTCTCTGCGCTCAGCTTTAGGAACCTCTGACACTTCCGAAGAGGATGGATTCCGCGGCAGACTCGGCATCGGTAGGACTGAGTACCTCGAGTACGTCTGCTATCCAGAGCCTGAGCGCTACGTGGACGGGGAGCCATTTTCCTGTTTAGAGTGTGGATAAGGAAAAAACAAACAGGGCTGATTAACACTGACGTGGATAATGGCTACGGACTAGGGTGTGTAAGAAACGCGGCTCGTTACGAGGTAGTTTTGGGCGGCTCTCTTGGAAGAAGAACCACCTTGGTCACTGGACGTTTGACAATGCCGCGTGTCGTACGAATGTCGACTACGCGGACATTACCATCGGCTCCCGGAAAAACGGAGTCTATTCTTCCGAGTCGCCACTCATTTGAGGGCAAATTGTCATCCTTAATGACGACCAGATCGCCAACACGCAGATTTTCTGTGGGGACTTGCCACTTGTTGCGCTTGTGGAGCTCCTTAAGGTACTCATCCTTCCATCGAGTGCGGAATTGTTGATGGAGAGACTTTAAGTGCTGCCACCGGTTCAGAATGGACTTGGATTCGCCCTTTACTTCATGTTCCACTATGGATAGAAGAGGTCCACCAACAAGAAAGTGCCCTGGTGTCAACGCTAAGAGATCAGTTGGATCCTCGGACATGGGAGATAGCGGTCTGGAATTCAGACAAGCTTCGATTCTCGCTAGGAGGGTGGACAGTTCTTCAAAGGTGTACTTCCGCGTAGCGGTGGACTTGTAAAACAAGGTCTTGAAGCTCTTGACACCAGCTTCCCATAGGCCTCCCATATGGGGTGCCCCAGGAGGAATGAATTGCCAGGTGAGCTGCTGATGACTATAGGCATCGGTCACAGACTCCTTAACGGCTTGCAGGAAGTCTCGGGAAAGCACGGTGGTGGCGCCGACGAAGGTCTTTCCATTGTCGGATTGGACTTGGCGAGGACACCCTCTTCTAGAGACGAAACGAGCGAAAGCGGCAAGAAACTTTTCAGTCGTTAAGTCGGATGTAGGCTCTAGATGGATGGCCTTTGTAGAAAAACAAACGAAAACCAACACATACCCTTTCGTAATGAGACAAGCTCTTCCGGTATAATTTTTTATGTCAAACGGGCCGGCGTAGTCCATCCCTGTGTACGTGAACGGGCGGGAAAAGGACACTCGCTCTTTCGGAAAACTTCCCATCATCTGGACTTGCAATCTCTTTTTGTGGATAGCGCAGACCTTGCAGGAGTTAACCACTGCCTTCACCAAGTTCTTTATTCTCGGAACCCAGTATCTGGACCGATTGAGACGCACCACTAACTGGTTGCCATCATGTAACGTAATGATATGCGTGAATTTGACCAGAAGCCGCGAGAGTGCACATTCGTACGGCAGGATTATCGGATGTCGTTCATCATACCGCAAACTGTCGGAGGCCGTTACGCGGCCGCATGCCCTGATTACCCCTTTCTTATCTAGAAAGGGGTTCAGGGAGAGAATCGAACTCGCCGCGGGCACAGGACGCTTCTGACTCAAGCAGCGGTATTCTTCAGAAAAATACCTGCGCTGAGTGCAAATCGTCATGAGTTCTTCCGCGGCGGCAACGTCCTGGGTCTCTAGACGGACCCCGGAAGGCGGTGATTGTCTTCGACATCGTTGGACAAATCGATGGACATACGCGAGGAGCTCTATCTAAATTGGAAAAGCGATCTAGGAAATCTTCTGACGGCATAGACGCCACATGGACTTTAACAGCACGCTTTTCGATCTCAGTCACCGGCAGGTCGGTTCCCTGGCTGGGCCAATGATCGCGTGGACGTTGCAGCCAAGTGGGTCCATGCCACCAAAGCGGGTTATCCACCAGCTCTTGAAGGGGAACTCCTCGACTAGCCAAATCAGCTGGATTATGTTCGGATTGAACGTGCGACCAATTGGCCGCCTCAGTGGACTCGGTGATCTTCGTCACCCTGTTGGCAACGAACGTAGTCCAATGGCACGCTGGTTTTGCTAACCATGCTAGCACAATCGTGGAATCGGTCCAACAATGGAATTTTGAGGTCAGCCTCGGCATATTTGGAAGAATGGCTTCGGCCATCTCGGACAAAAGGAGAGCCCCACATAACTCCAGCCTGGGAAGGGACACCGTTTTGACTGGCGCTACACGCGTCTTGGCCGTGAGCAAGTGCACCATCGTCTTATGGCCCACTTCTACGCGCACATAGATCGCAGCACCGTATGCCTTTTGCGAGGCGTCACAGAATCCGTGATGCTCTACGCGGAACTCTGGACGGAAGGAAACCCATCTGGGTATTCTGACCTGGTCTAGGACCGAATAGCTCTGGAGAAAGCTGTTCCACCTTTGGCACAGCTCAATTGGAAGTTTATCGTCCCAGCCTAGATCCTGAAGCCAAATCTCTTGCATAAAGATTTTGGCACATACAACAAATGGAGCGAGCCAGCCTGCTGGATCAAATAGCTTGGCAATTTGGGAAAGGACTTGTCGTTTCGAGTGGGAGATTTCCGTTGCTAAATCTGGTGGGCGAAAAAGAACTCATCGGACGTCGCCTTCCATCGTACGCCGAGAGTTTTGGCTGTGCTCTCAGTGTCGATCTCGAGGAAGTCGGCTGTCAGAAGATGATCGCTTTGGATATGAGCTAATATTTCTTTGTTGTTGGAGGTCCATTTTCTCAGTGGAAACCCCGCGGAATCTAGAGCACTTTGTAGCTCGCGAACAATGGACTTAGCGTCCTCGGCGGAGTCAGCTCCCGAAAGGACATCGTCTACATACATATTATTTCGAATGACATTGCTCGCTCTTGGATGGCTGAGCTGCACGTCAGTTGCCAACTGTTGCAGGACTCGAATGGCCAGGAATGGCGCGCAATTGACTCCAAAAGTTACCTTCTGTAATTCGAAATCTCGAATGTGCCCCTCGCTGTTGCGGAATAAAATGCGTTGGAACGGGGAATGCTTCGGATCTACCCATATCTGCCGATACATTTTCTCGATATCGGCACTGTAGACGTATCGGAAATATCGCCACTTCACGATCTGGATAGTTAGATCGGACTGTAAGACTGGGCCAGCATGAAGGATATCATTTAAGCTGACCCCATTCCCTGAAGGGCTGGAGGCATTGAAAACCACACGTAACTTAGTGGTTGCACTTTCCGGCTTGAGCACGGCATGATGCGGAAGGTAATAACTGGCAGAATTATAGGTAGGACGGACCTCTTTCATGTGATTGAGGTCGAGATACTCTTGAATCACGGAGTCGTATTTGGCTTTCAGCTGACAGTCCCTCTTCAGGCGTTGCTCGGTTCTTAGGAACTGCGACAACGCGGAGGATCTGGAGTGACCGAGGGCGGATTTTACGTTCTGAGGATCACGAAACGGAAGACTTACGACATACCTGCCGTTATCGTCTCTCGTAGTCGTTCGGAGAAAATTTTCCTCACAAGCCAAATCGGAAGATTTTGTCACTTTTACTGGCAGATCCTCCACCTCCCAAAATTTGGTGAGAAGCCTATCCAGGGACGTGTCAACTGTGTGGGAGATTTGTGTGGAAAAAACGGAAATCCGATTTTCCCTTGGAGCAGGAACGGGTCCTGTTAGGATCCACCCGAAAATGGTTTCTTGCCCGAGGAGAGAGCCACAAATATTCGGCCGGGTGCCGCTTAGGAGAATGGATGGCAGTATGTCGGCCCCGACCAGAATATCTATCTGTGCACTCTCGTAGAACTTTGGATCCGCTAGTGACAGTTCGAGAAGATCCCGTAGAAACTGTTGCGGAATCGGACAAGATGGAAGGTTTCCAGCTAATTGAGGAAGAACATAGGCCGTCGTGTTTATTTGCAAGCCAGGCCTGGTCGGCGAACGGATGGTAAACTGACAGAGCTTTTTGGATTCAGCGGATACTGTCTGGTTTAAGCCTGATACTTGGGCTCGGATTACCTGGTGAGGCAACTTAATTAGTTTGAACAGCCGCCCAGAAATGAAGGTTGCCTCTGATCCTGAATCTATCAAGGCACGAGCTTTAAAATTCGACCCCAAGTGACATATGTCAATTATGGCGGTGCCCAGCAAGACGGATCTATAGCCCGTCACTTTCAACTTTCTCGGATAATTCCCGGACGAGCCCCCAAATGTGGGGTTTTTATTATTTTTAAAGTATATAAGTTTAAGTATTTATTTAAATGATATGATAAATATGGTATGTCACAATGTGAGTATAATTAAGACCGTCGTCGCGTCGTTTTGCTTTTCACATAAGCACGTCTTCTTTGGATCAGATCTCGTCAAATAGTGCCTCTACTTGTCGTTATCGTCTTATCGTCGTTGTTCTCGTCCTTTACTTCTTTTGGGTCGTCTTCTTCTGGAATGTGTGTTACTGCTCGTCGTTCTCGTTGTCTAGATCGGGATTGTTAGGGTGATACTCGTAACATCACTCCCACATATATATAAAATACCTCATCATAACAAACCGTTGCGAAGTGTATAACGCAAGATCCATCTCACACAATGATGGAAAACTATTAATTGATAATCATGTCGCCAAATGTAACAATAGGTTCTAAGTAATTTTTAATTTTAAGACAGAAATATTTAATAATTATGGCACTTTAAGCCCAGAAAGTACTTGTTTCACTAGGCTACTAAATGGAGAAAAATCCCTTTGTAATAAAATCTGGGAATATAATAAAAAAATTTATGTAATCCAAGAAGGAGCCATTTTTATAAATGGTTATAATAGTGTTAATGATACTCATTTAAATGGGTCATTATACCCGTTACTCGTAGAGTAAAAGGGTATACTAGATTCGTCGGAAAGTATGTAACAGGCAGAAGTGGGCGTGGCAAACTTTTTTTTGGGTCAATCGATAGGTATTGATGAGAACAATAAATTTCAGTTAAAATTTTCTATCTAGCATCAAAACTGTAGGAGCAACAGTTTTGGGCGGTTTGTGGGCGTTAGAGTGGGCGTGGCACTGTACTGAAACAAACTTGCGCTGCGCAGGAATCTCAGGAATCTGCGTGCCTAATCCCAGTATTGTAACTCTCATAGTTTCCGAGATCTCAGCGTTCATACGGACAGACGGACAGACGGACATGGCTAGATCGACTCGGCTAGTGCTCCTGATCAAGAATATATATACTTTATGGGGTCGGAAACGCTTCCTTCTGCCTGTTACATACTTTCCGACGAATCTAGTATACCCTTTTACTCTACGAGTAACGGGTATTAAAATATCTAATATTCAAACCACGGCAAATTCATATTGAAATAACCCCCGAAAATAATGTGTCCGAAAATGAAAATACCACTGAGGATCAAATTATAGTCGAATTGACAAATCATCTAAATTCAGTTTATCCGACATTTCAAATGAATCGGGACGATTCAATTTAGAAGGGGGAGAGTTATCCAGCTCATGATCCCAGCCTCTTTACCCAATTTATAAACAAACTCTTCATATACAATTCGTAGCTGAGAACGCTTTCCAGCTCGAGCGCCCAGCCGCCTTACTCAAGTCGTAAACAATTTCCCATAAACAATTCTTAGCAGGGATCCCTTACTCAGCGTTCCCACAGAATCCCAATTAGCTCCCCCACTTCAATCGAAGTTCATTATTAAGATTCAATTGCGACGCAGTCCTCCTAACATAAACTAAGCTGGGTCCAGCTAATGTAAACACAAGCTTCCGGTCAACACCCGGCGAGCCCCAAAACTGCAGCGTAATCCGTTTGGCAATTGAGCAGAGAATTAAATCATCCGATTTCCCGACTCTCTTGAGTCCAACCCTTGTCCAACTCTTAATGAGTTCCCCAATTCTCTTAAGCCGAGGTTTGATTATCAGATAAGCGGCTCTTGGCCAGGCAGTCCGTTTTTGCATCCGAGAAGATCGGTTGTATAAGAAGTTAATTGTGAACCGCCAAGAATAAATGTCGATACTAAGGAAATGTTGTGAAATTTAAACTTAGTGAATAAAAAATAAAAATAAATTTTTTTAAATAATTTACAAGTTAAGTTATTAATTTGCATGTGTCCCTTTTATTGCGGTCAGGTAATTGACAGGTGCGCGTGTTCGGGTTACTCTTTGATTTGTTGATTGAGATAGGAATCTTTAAGGAAATTTTAAAGGTTTCCAAAAAGTCGCGACGGGAATTCGATAGTATCTATTATGATACTATAGAAGAGTTGGACATCCTAAAATGGCACTTGGTGGATTTGCAGAACGAAAACAATATCGATTCCCATCTCTTTGATATTGAAAACTTGGAAAATCGAATCACCGAGCTGATGATAGAGACAACCAAGTTTCAACACCAAATTGATCTTCACGATGCGGAAATCGAAAATAATCCGCTGTCACGACTGCCACTGGAAGTTAAGGAGATGATTTTTCGTATAATATCAGACTTAGAATGTCTTAAATTTAATGGTGAGACAGACCAATGTGAGTTGGTCAGCGCTATGTCTCGCGAGGACGACCCTATCTTAATATTTAATCTTAAAAATAGATATGATGCAATATCATTTAATATTAATAATTGGGAAACTCTATTGATAAATCTAAAAAATTGTAAGATTTATTATGAATATTATTTGAATGCAATTAATGAATAATTTTCTGAAATAAATAATTTTGAAAAAAATACAAATAAGAATTATGTATTATTCATGGTATACTATTACAAAAACATTATTATCTCTGTTGGCTTAATAATTTTTAATAATTTAATTCTAAGAATAAAATGACTTCCAAAACCAGTTTTTGAAATTTTTTAATATTGATTGGAAGAAAAGAGACGGAAATATATTGTGCATTACAGATACCTTGAGAGTCAGTTCTATGAGGTTGTAAGCCAGTGTCTGAATGGTATGGAGTTGGCAGCCATTTGTTAAAAATTGGTATTCACCAGCGGGAATCTGTGAAATCAATAAATTAGAAAATTAAACTGCAAATACTAAACTCTTCACCAGGGATTGTATATGGTAAATTTAATTGTAGGTAAGTCTTCTCTTTTTAGTCTGATATCTTTTACTATATTCTGCTAGTTACATGTTATGAGTTAATATCTGGGATTTCGGGTGCTCAATAATCTTATAAAATGATAAAAGTTTAACAACCTACTGTTAGGAAAAGATCGGAGATATAACGAAAATAAAGTAGAGGATGCCATAAGAAGGGAGGTCAGAACCAGTTTACAAATTGTGTACATTGATTAGAAAGGAAAAGAGAAAATCAAAAGAAATGTACAGTTTAGGTCGCTGGGGCAGCCATTGGAAAAGTCAAATCTGTTACAGTGGTGGGTGTGGCTAGGGGTTGAAGCATGCAATACAATTCTAAACCTGTTTACATGATGGATAAAAGGATATTAGTTAGAGAAGGATGTAAACATCTTAAATATGAATTACAAGTACCCATCTATGACAAACCATCATTACTAAATATGAGGAACATATATTTCACCGGTGGGGAATTAGAGGGATCCAAAAGATCAATTTTATGGGAGAAGACTAATACTGTTTTTGGTAAATTAAATAGTCAGATGAAAACTTATTACTCAATTAGTTACAGACTATCAAACAACTAGATTTATCAAGCATTTTGATGGAAAAATCAAAGTATTGAATTAATACACATTTTTTTATTATCCAATTAGAAGAAATTTTCGTTTTTGGTCAAGGGATAATATTCCATGAATTTTTCCATTATCTTGACCTTTGCGCCTGCATCAAGGTAGCAATCCTTTGTAACAACTATTTGTGTTGTTGGTAACATTTATAAATTGTTCGCAAATAAAAAAAACTTTCCTAATTATATATTTAACTACCTCTTTTATGAAGGGATAATATTCCATGAATTTTTGTCCAATACCTTGATCTTTGCGCCTCCGTCGAGGCATTTAAGCAAATCCTTTGTAACATAACTATTTGTGTTGTTGGTAACAGTTATAAATACTTTCCTAATTATATTTGTATGATCATTTTTATGACCTTTGCGCCTGACTCGAGGCATTTTAGCAATCCTTTACACCACCACCACCACCTATGTTTATTGTAGGTAATCAACTTGACTCTTGGGTTATGGTACGGTTAGCAATGGGTGGTTTGCCTAATGGGATTTTAATTATCGGTGATAAATTTATAAGTGAAAGTGACAGACGTTTTTGGGCAAAGGATACAAGTGGTCATTTAGGTGTGGGTATACAAATTTGTTATGGTGATAGAAAATGAGATAATCACAATGTTTTTTGTTTTTTTCTGTATTACGCCGGATCGATTTCAATTACTTTCCCAATTATAGTTGGTTTTAAATCGTTTTTTGACATTCATATATTTTGTTCTTTCTAGACAATTTATTGTAGCTAATAACTATAGTTATGGGATGTAAGGCTAGCTATCGTAGTTAAGATTACATTTATTATACCTACATAAGATGATAGGACATGAAAAATGGAAATGTTTTATTTTAACAATGTACTAGTTAAAGTGTATGATATTACTATATATTCTTAATATCTGTCATTATGAATCAAAATTGTTTATCAAAACAGCTTTTAGTCAACTTGTGAACAATTTATTTCTTAATTAGTTTTACAATCACAGGATACATCTTCCCCCAACATAGTCGGACATGTTCGTCTAAGATTTATATGTCAATCTTGAGATATTTTGGCTTTGCATTCTTTCTCACGTACATAGCAAACACATTGAAAATCAGAGTGTAAGTTTTTACTTCACATCGAAAGCCGTCTAGTGATCAAGAATTTTTGATCATTCTTAACAAAAGACTATATAAGCTCGTAGACGTTAATAACAACTAGTATCCGGCTAATAATAATTAAAAAACATCAAGAAAACAGATACTAAACATATATAAACCAGATACTAAACAGCTAGTAAACAACTTGTATACATCTAGTAAACAACTTGTACACATCTACTAAACATATAGAAACCAAATACTAAGCAGCTAGTAAACAACTTGTTTACATCTACTAAACATATAGAAACCAGATACTAAACAACTTGTATACATCTACTAAACATATAGTAACCAGCTAATAAAAACTAGTAAGCAACTAACAGACACCTACCAAGCAGATTGTAACCATCTAATAATAGCTCATAACAGTTAACAACAGCTAGTAATCAAAGTCCAAACAGCTCAACCGCCGTCATGAATCACGAAAACCAAATGAGTATTGTAATTAAAGAGTTTATTAGACTTATTCAGAATCTTAGACAATGATGCCTTACTCATATAAATAGTATACAAATAGAATAGAATTAGAAAACTAGAACTAGAAAAATAGTTGACAACAAAAACTGATATTACCAGGTCCCAACACCTCTATCATAAACTTGAATCAGAAATTAAATGGAAAGAAATGATGCTTCCGAAATATGTTATAATATTATTATGGGTTAGAACAAATGAACGCTTTAAAAATAATCCAACATCTGAGCAAGATTACATTGTGAGAACTATTTTACATCTATCTATGGGAACTAAGCGAAAATCTGCGTTTGGAACGAAGATTAATAACCGACATGTTTCTTACAGAGGGATGGAGTAAAAAAATTAATTATATACAAATATACATAAAATATAATTAATTATGCATTTAATGAAATATGTTTACAATAATAAATTATATACAAAAATATTGAATGATCCTACAAATGTTGTATCTGACTGTAATTAAAACTCCAGGTACAAATGAAGGGGAAGTATTTTATTCAATGTCCTTGGGTCTTGGGCATGTGACTTTGATGACGGGCAGGTAATTTATTCAATGCCCTTGGGTCTTGGGCAGGTGACTTTGATGACGGGCAGGTAATGATAGTTCACTGCAAGTGTGTTTGGCTAACACATCTTAGAAACTTTAACTTGTGTACTTTGATAGTTCTTAATAAGAGACTATAGCAACTCATAATACTTGGTAATGTTTAGTTACCATCTAAAGTTAAGTACTTTACAGATACTATACAGATAGTAACCATCCAAAACCAAGTACTGTACAGGTACTATACAAAAAGTAACCATCCAAAAACAACACTAAAATGAAAGTAACCATCAAAATACTTTTAAATAACAACTAAATACAACGAGTCCAACGTGTCAAGTCTATGTCGGTATGACTACTACCCTATAAAATTGTATATCTCTGGATAATCTTCAAAGCCAATACCTATTAAATTCTGGATGGAGCAGTAGACGAAATTTCTACGTGATCCCCACTTAAAATTTTTCTGTTGTTAAATTGTAAACACGAACTAGTGTTGATGCTAACTAAGAATCTTGGTGAATCTTGAACAAACCAGAAATGAACAAACTTTTAAACTGGAAATTACGAATAAAATTTGGAAAATTCGCCATGTAACTCTGAGCGATTTTTCAAAAATTAAGATGTACGATATTATTAAAAGTTGTGTAAACCTACCAATCGCATTCCAGAGTTTGGATTTAGCCCAAATTGGGGTATGGGAGTCAACACAGCTGAAATGTGAAATTGTCGGCTAACAGCGAAAAACCAAGATTTGCCATAATTGGATTTACACTAAATGGAGAACTTATCACAAATAACTTATCAAACTTGAGAGTTCACTTGAATTCTGATTCATATCCATAATAATCTGAATGTTGATTTTAGTAAGAATTAGTATGCTCACCTATATGAAATGTTTACAAGATTTCAATCTAGTTACTATAATCGTGAGTCAGAACCATTTTTGATCCCAAATGAATTTAAATTGAAGGCCCCTATTATTGTGGTTGATCTTTCATATCAAAACGAATTAGTGAAAACTGGTCCTAGTGATGTGAGAGTTTCAATAGAACTGAAGACACCAAGTCATGAAAATACTCAAGCTTACTGTCTCCTCATACATGACCGTTTAGTTGAATATAACCCATTAAACGGACTAGTACAACGAGTTGTTTAACATTAGAAAAATGTTGAAAGATACTGTTTCGATTGATGTTCAAAGTTTCTTTGATAATAATAATAATTTTATTCTAAAAGAAATTGGAATTGTATTCGAAAAAGATCCAAACTTGAATAATAGTTTTTTAATAGAACCACCATATGATTTTACTTTGCTAAATACAAAATCTCGAAAGATTGCAATTTGGTTAGCCAATACACATCACAAAATTTTTTGGAGCGATGGAGAAAATAGTTTTTCACAAACTCGAAAGTATCTAAGGACAATTACAATCGGAAAAAAAATTATTTGTAAAGGTGTGGAAAAGAAACGATTTCTACAGACGTTTTTTGGGAGTCGTCAGCTCAATAACGTCGAGGAAATTGGCTGTCCGTCATTAAACATTTAAAGGAAACCGGTTTCCCTATTGTGAAACACACCTTAAGGGCGGGGTTTGTGCTCTAAACAATGCATACATTATTTTGACATTTTTTAAAAGTAGCTCCAAAACAATAAAATAATTGTTATACATCATTTTAAAGTTGAGACTAGATGAGGAAATTGACCAATTTATTGAACAATTTAAAGGAGAGATAATTGGTCAGCATTTTCAATACCTTCTAAACACAAAAACTATGTTCATGAATCGAGGTGGACTTGATATCAAAACTACCGTTTCTTCTATGCAAATCGCCGGAATCAAAGCAGAAAATTAATTTCTATATATAACAAATATGTTCGCAATACCAAAATAAATGAATAAATGTATTATTATGCTACTGTACGCCGGGGGGCAGCGGGGTACCGTGCTGGCGCTGGTGGAATGGCGTGGGAGGCGACGGCGCGTCGGCGGGCTGGTTCGCTGGGCTTCGGTGGCTTGCTGCTGGTGCGGTTTGCTGCTGGTGCTGATGAAGCTGTAGGGGAGAAACCACTCGAACGCGTATTTGCCCCTTAGTCGGAAATAAATGTGCACAAAAAGTTAGCTGGGTAAAAGTAGGCGGGGGTACGACCGCGGTTTATTCAACTGAACTTCAGAAATCGAACTGACTTAGTCTAAGCTCCGCTCTGCGCTCCAAAGCGCAGCGGAGACTTCATGGCGGGAGCTAGGAACAGCGCAGGAGAGCGGGAGCGCGAGAGAGCGGGAGAGCGGGAGAGCGGTAGAGCGGTGCAGCTGGTGCAGCTGGATAGCGGGGCCAGTCCAGATTCGCCGGACAGTGGGCCTGAACATACCGCCCCCCTTGCAATCGCTAGCGTTGCAAAAAAATAACGGAGACGGAACTTCGGCCAGCCGCCTACGCCTCAAGCCTGCGTACAGGCGCCGGAGACGATCCACCCGAACACCGTCTTCTGGGCTACCGGCAGTCCCTCGTCGACCATGTGGAAGCCCGGCTTTATCACCTTCGGGTAGACGTCCGCGCCCAGGATCAATGAAATCGTGGCTGGCCGGTGGAAAACCTCATCCGCGAGCGGTAGCTCCTTAAATTTTTGGACGACGCTCTCACTGAGCGCACGGATGGGAGTGCGGATGCGCACGTTCGGCTCGATCTTGAGGACCACCTCCAGCTTGATGGCCTCGTCGACCTTCGAACGAATCGTCGCCGTGCATATGCTCTCGTCGCCCACGTTCGTTGTCGGCAAACGCAACGCGGCGGCCAGGGATGCATCAATGGAGCTTGTCGGGGTGCACGGATCGATGAGTGCGGCGGTGTCGTATTTCTTTTCTCCGGTCTCGACGATCACCACAGCAGCCGGGAGGACATTAACGCTATGACGCTGGAGAAGTGCGGCGAGCGACGGAGCTGGTGTCGAGGATGCTGAGCGCGGTGGAGGAGAAGGCGTTTGGCGAGTTGGCGGATTTTGCCGGCGCGAACGCTGCGGAGAAGCGGGCTGTTGCTTGGAGCGGGACTTTTGCTTGGAGCCGGACTTTTTCCGGGAACCAAGGTCATGCATGTGCAGCAGCGTGTGATGATCCCGGTTGCACGTTCTGCACCGGTCACCGCTACGACAGCTCCCAGTGGAGTGCTCGTGTGCGAGACAGTTCGCGCAGTACTTGTTAATAAGCACTGCCCGCAGCCGCTTCTCTGCGCTCAGCTTTAGGAACCTCTGACACTTCCGAAGAGGATGGATTCCGCGGCAGACTCGGCATCGGTAGGACTGAGTACCTCGAGTACGTCTGCTATCCAGAGCCTGAGCGCTACGTGGACGGGGAGCCATTTTCCTGTTTAGAGTGTGGATAAGGAAAAAACAAACAGGGCTGATTAACACTGACGTGGATAATGGCTACGGACTAGGGTGTGTAAGAAACGCGGCTCGTTACGAGGTAGTTTTGGGCGGCTCTCTTGGAAGAAGAACCACCTTGGTCACTGGACGTTTGACAATGCCGCGTGTCGTACGAATGTCGACTACGCGGACATTACCATCGGCTCCCGGAAAAACGGAGTCTATTCTTCCGAGTCGCCACTCATTTGAGGGCAAATTGTCATCCTTAATGACGACCAGATCGCCAACACGCAGATTTTCTGCGGGGACTTGCCACTTGTTGCGCTTGTGGAGCTCCTTAAGGTACTCATCCTTCCATCGAGTGCGGAATTGTTGATGGAGAGACTTTAAGTGCTGCCACCGGTTCAGAATGGACTTGGATTCGCCCTTTACTTCATGTTCCACTATGGATAGAAGAGGTCCACCAACAAGAAAGTGCCCTGGTGTCAACGCTAAGAGATCAGTTGGATCCTCGGACATGGGAGATAGCGGTCTGGAATTCAGACAAGCTTCGATTCTCGCTAGGAGGGTGGACAGTTCTTCAAAGGTGTACTTCCGCGTAGCGGTGGACTTGTAAAACAAGGTCTTGAAGCTCTTGACACCAGCTTCCCATAGGCCTCCCATATGGGGTGCCCCAGGAGGAATGAATTGCCAGGTGAGCTGCTGATGACTATAGGCATCGGTCACAGACTCCTTAACGGCTTGCAGGAAGTCTCGGGAAAGCACGGTGGTGGCGCCGACGAAGGTCTTTCCATTGTCGGATTGGACTTGGCGAGGACACCCTCTTCTAGAGACGAAACGAGCGAAAGCGGCAAGAAACTTTTCAGTCGTTAAGTCGGATGTAGGCTCTAGATGGATGGCCTTTGTAGAAAAACAAACGAAAACCAACACATACCCTTTCGTAATGAGACAAGCTCTTCCGGTATAATTTTTTATGTCAAACGGGCCGGCGTAGTCCATCCCTGTGTACGTGAACGGGCGGGAAAAGGACACTCGCTCTTTCGGAAAACTTCCCATCATCTGGACTTGCAATCTCTTTTTGTGGATAGCGCAGACCTTGCAGGAGTTAACCACTGCCTTCACCAAGTTCTTTATTCTCGGAACCCAGTATCTGGACCGATTGAGACGCACCACTAACTGGTTGCCACCATGTAACGTAATGAGATGCGTGAATTTGACCAGAAGCCGCGAGAGTGCACATTCGTACGGCAGGATTATCGGATGTCGTTCATCATACCGCAAACTGTCGGAGGCCGTTACGCGGCCGCATGCCCTGATTACCCCTTTCTTATCTAGAAAGGGGTTCAGGGAGAGAATCGAACTCGCCGCGGGCACAGGACGCTTCTGACTCAAGCAGCGGTATTCTTCAGAAAAATACCTGCGCTGAGTGCAAATCGTCATGAGTTCTTCCGCGGCGGCAACGTCCTGGGTCTCTAGACGGACCCCGGAAGGCGGTGATTGTCTTCGACATCGTTGGACAAATCGATGGACATACGCGAGGAGCTCTATCTAAATTGGAAAAGCGATCTAGGAAATCTTCTGACGGCATAGACGCCACATGGACTTTAACAGCACGCTTTTCGATCTCAGTCACCGGCAGGTCGGTTCCCTGGCTGGGCCAATGATCGCGTGGACGTTGCAGCCAAGTGGGTCCATGCCACCAAAGCGGGTTATCCACCAGCTCTTGAAGGGGAACTCCTCGACTAGCCAAATCAGCTGGATTATGTTCGGATTGAACGTGCGACCAATTGGCCGCCTCAGTGGACTCGGTGATCTTCGTCACCCTGTTGGCAACGAACGTAGTCCAATGGCACGCTGGTTTTGCTAACCATGCTAGCACAATCGTGGAATCGGTCCAACAATGGAATTTTGAGGTCAGCCTCGGCATATTTGGAAGAATGGCTTCGGCCATCTCGGACAAAAGGAGAGCCCCACATAACTCCAGCCTGGGAAGGGACACCGTTTTGACTGGCGCTACACGCGTCTTGGCCGTGAGCAAGTGCACCATCGTCTTATGGCCCACTTCTACGCGCACATAGATCGCAGCACCGTATGCCTTTTGCGAGGCGTCACAGAATCCGTGATGCTCTACGCGGAACTCTGGACGGAAGGAAACCCATCTGGGTATTCTGACCTGGTCTAGGACCGAATAGCTCTGGAGAAAGCTGTTCCACCTTTGGCACAGCTCAATTGGAAGTTTATCGTCGCAGCCTAGATCCTGAAGCCAAATCTCTTGCATAAAGATTTTGGCACATACAACAAATGGAGCGAGCCAGCCTGCTGGATCAAATAGCTTGGCAATTTGGGAAAGGACTTGTCGTTTCGTGTGGGAGATTTCCGTTGCTAAATCTGGTGGGCGAAAAAGAACTCATCGGACGTCGCCTTCCATCGTACGCCGAGAGTTTTGGCTGTGCTCTCAGTGTCGATCTCGAGGAAGTCGGCTGTCAGAAGATGATCGCTTTGGATATGAGCTAATATTTCTTTGTTGTTGGAGGTCCATTTTCTCAGTGGAAACCCCGCGGAATCTAGAGCACTTTGTAGCTCGCGAACAATGGACTTAGCGTCCTCGGCGGAGTCAGCTCCCGAAAGGACATCGTCTACATACATATTATTTCGAATGACATTGCTCGCTCTTGGATGGCTGAGCTGCACGTCAGTTGCCAACTGTTGCAGGACTCGAATGGCCAGGAATGGCGCGCAATTGACTCCAAAAGTTACCGTCTGTAATTCGAAATCTCGAATGTGCCCCTCGCTGAATAAAATGCGTTGGAACGGGGAATGCTTCGGATCTACCCATATCTGCCGATACATTTTCTCGATATCGGCACTGTAGACGTATCGGAAATATCGCCACTTCACGATCTGGATAGTTAGATCGGACTGTAAGACTGGGCCAGCATGAAGGATATCATTTAAGCTGACCCCATTCCCTGAAGGGCTGGAGGCATTGAAAACCACACGTAACTTAGTGGTTGCACTTTCCGGCTTGAGCACGGCATGATGCGGAAGGTAATAACTGGCAGAATTATAGGTAGGACGGACCTCTTTCATGTGATTGAGGTCGAGATACTCTTGAATCACGGAGTCGTATTTGGCTTTCAGCTGACAGTCCCTCTTCAGGCGTTGCTCGGTTCTTAGGAACTGCGACAACGCGGAGGATCTGGAGTGACCGAGGGCGGATTTTACGTTCTGAGGATCACGAAACGGAAGACTTACGACATACCTGCCGTTATCGTCTCTCGTAGTCGTTCGGAGAAAATTTTCCTCACAAGCCAAATCGGAAGATTTTGTCACTTTTACTGGCAGATCCTCCACCTCCCAAAATTTGGTGAGAAGCCTATCCAGGGACGTGTCAACTGTGTGGGAGATTTGTGTGGAAAAAACGGAAATCTGATTTTCCCTTGGAGCAGGAACGGGTCCTGTTAGGATCCACCCGAAAATGGTTTCTTGCCCGAGGAGAGAGCCACAAATATTCGGCCGGGTGCCGCTTAGGAGAATGGATGGGAGTATGTCGGCCCCGACCAGAATATCTATCTGTGCACTCTCGTAGAACTTTGGATCCGCTAGTGACAGTTCGAGAAGATCCCGTAGAAACTGTTGCGGAATCGGACAAGATGGAAGGTTTCCAGCTAATTGAGGAAGAACATAGGCCGTCGTGTTTATTTGCAAGCCAGGCCTGGTCGGCGAACGGATGGTAAACTGACAGAGCTTTTTGGATTCAGCGGATACTGTCTGGTTTAAGCCTGATACTTGGGCTCGGATTACCTGGTGAGGCAACTTAATTAGTTTGAACAGCCGCCCAGAAATGAAGGTTGCCTCTGATCCTGAATCTATCAAGGCACGAGCTTTAAAATTCGACCCCAAGTGACATATGTCAATTATGGCGGTGCCCAGCAAGACGGATCTATACCCCGTCGCGAAGTAATTTTGTACTGTAGAGTCCGTGGACCGGGAAGCGGTGGCAACTGGTGTACTTGGTCTTGATCTGGGTCTTGGGGCGGGATTCGAAGGCGATTGGGAGGAGTTGCCTCTGTGTAGTAAGGTGTGATGGCGGCCGCGGCACGTAAAGCAACTATGAGTGCTCTCACAATCACGCAGCTGGTGCCCTCGTGCGAAGCAGTTTAGACACAGCTGCTTCCTCTTTATGTATGCCGAACGCTCGTCGACCGTCATCTGGAGGAACCGTGCACATGTGCGGACAGGATGGTGTTCCTTCTTACAAAGGTCACATCCTTTTGGCTTGGGTGCTACCCTTGTCTCGTAAGAATTTATTCTTCGAGGCGCTGCAGTGGGGGCGGATGTTTTTGGCAGAGATTGACTCGATCCCGACGGCCGTACGTCGTCTATGGCTTCTAAGGTCCGGTGACGCTCCGTAAGGAAGGCGTTCAGTTCCTGCCACGTCGGAATCTCTGCCTTGTTGTGCAGGGACTGTTCCCACAAGGATAGCGTGAGCTTAGGAAGTTTGGAGGAGCACATGTACACTAGGAGGCAATCCCAATTTTCTGTTTCAATTCCGGACATTTCTAAAGCCGTAAGGCAACCCTGGATGGTACGTTGAAGTTCACGGATAGCTGACCCAGATTCCTGATTAACGGACTGCACATTGAAAAGTATTTTCAGTTGGCTATTTACTAACAACCGCTTGTTTTCGAAACGCTCAGTTAGGTTAGCCAAAGCTGTGCATCGCCGCTTGTTTTGGCATTTAGGTGAAACAATTTTTCGACTGGCGTCAGCCTTGGATTGTTTATGTAAATGGCCGTAAACAGATCCCTAAAGGTCGGCCACCGCAGATAATCTCCGGTGAAAACCTCGGTATCGCACGGAGGCAGCCGACATCCAGAGGGAATGTAAGACTGGGTAGGAACAGCTTGAACTTGGGGAGCCTGGGCTATCTTATCCGCGATCTGAGCTCCACACCTCTCGTAAACGGAATAGCAGTAGCCGTATTTAGCCTTGAGAACTGGTAAACTATCAGCTGCACTGTCTCCGGCTTCTGCTATGCACCCGGTGCATTCATCGTATTCTGCCTTGATGCGGTCCCATAACGCGCGTATTTCTTCGCGGCGGATGTTCAGCATGGACAGAGTAGGAGGGATCGGCGAAGGAGTGTTTGCTCTGGATTCAAACTCACTCAGCCGATCTGAGACCTCAGTAAATTTGCTTAGAGCGATCTGGGAAGGTGTTAGTGCCATTTTGACGTTTGCACGGGTGACCCTTTTTCGGGGCGACGAGGTCTTGGCAGTTAGTTCGGGTGTGGGCGGATCTACGGACCACCGGCAGGTGGAATAGACAACTTGTTGTTATCACTTCCAGCGGACATTTAAAGGGAAATTACCTTTATTTGGGTCTGAATCTGTTCGCCTTTGTTTATGTCGGATAAATAGGAAACATGGCCCACTTCTGGAACAGTGGAACGAGGTGTCGACAAAAAAGTAGTGGATCGGAGAAATAGAAATTGGAAGCAAGTACCGACCTGGTTACTTTGCGGAATTAAACCCAATAATACGGATTAGGAACAGTGAGTGATGAGTTCGAATATCACCCGTTGAGAAGTAATACTATAATATTTAACCCTTTTGGTATATGTATTATGGTTGGGATCAAGTTTGGTATATTTTTGCTGGTATTTTTTGCGTTTAAATAAATTGAGGGGGAAAAATACCAACTATGTGTATATATATAGTCCCCGGTGGAGTAATTGTAACCTTTTCGCCTTTATTTAAACTTCTGAATGAAGAAAAAATACCAACATTTGTTGGCCGGAGGATGCGATCGGTTGATTATTTAATATTGGTGTATTGCTTTAATTTGATTTAATATTTCGAGGGAAAAATACTAAAAATATACCAAAAAAAATGGTGGACGGAGGATGCTATGCATGCAGTGGAGTGCTGGTATTTTTCCCGTTTAAATAAAATAAATTTTACGGAGTAAATACCAAATACTAAAAAGTTTGACGGTAAATAAAACACAATGACCAAAAAATTTTCACGTCGGTTGGTGTAATTTTTGTATTTTATTATTTTTTACCGGATGGCCGACGGAAAACTTTAATTAGTCGGAACGGGATGGTGGAGTTAAAAATTATATGTGACTGTATGTAGAAAAAATACCAACATTTGTTGGCCGGAGGATGCGATCGGTTGATTATTTAATATTGGTGTATTGCTTTAATTTGATTTAATATTTCGAGGGAAAAATACTAAAAATATTCCAAAAAAAATGGTGGACGGAGGATGCTATGCATGCAGTGGAGTGCTGGTATTTTTCCCGTTTAAATAAAATAAATTTTACGGAGTAAATACCAAATACTAAAAAGTTTGACGGTAAATAAAACACAATGACCAAAAAATTTTCACGTCGGTTGGTGTAATTTTTGTATTTTATTATTTTTTACCGGATGGCCGACGGAAAACTTTAATTAGTCGGAACGGGATGGTGGAGTTAAAAATTATATGTGACTGTATGTAGATATGTGTATATATGTAGATATTTGTATGGATGTAGATATTTGTATGGATGTAGATATTTGTATGTATGTAGATATTTGTATGTATGTAATATATTTGTATGGATGTAGATATTTGTATGTATGTAGAATTTGTATGTATGTAATATATTTGTATGTATGTAATTTTCGCCGGTTTTAAATTTATTAAATAATTATTGCCGGCGGTGTATGTGTTGTTGTGGAAGTTTTCGATTTATTGTGTGTGGACTGTATTTGGAAAAACGAAAAAATATGTGCAAGTATTTTAGCGGCTGCGGATATACAGAGAGAAAAATCTTGAAAAGTTTTGGGGGCCTGAATTGGCAGAACACTAGAAATTTAATAATTCTCACTGTATGCTTGGCTTATATTTGCACAATATTTTTTCTAAACTTGGAATTTTTTCTCGATTTTGTATATGTGTATGTAAGTATGGATGAGCGGCCAAATGCAATTAAAAAAGGAGTCGGGAAAAATTGGCAATATGGCCGCACGTAGCAAAAGGAAAATCGAAGAAAAAAATGGCGAAGTAATTTTTAATTGCCGTCGTCGGATTTAATCGGACTAGGATTTTGGACAAATCGTACAGAAAGTCAAACGAATTATATTTTCGAGTGGCTGACTGCAGACCTGCAATTAATAAGACGAAAAGCTTTACTTATCTTATCCGGCTCGAAGGACCAAAATGTACGCCGGGGGGCAGCGGGGTACCGTGCTGGCGCTGGTGGAATGGCGTGGGAGGCGACGGCGCGAAAACGGGCGGCGTCGGCGGGCTGGTTCGCTGGGCTTCGGTGGCTTGCTGCTGGTGCGGTTTGCTGCTGGTGCTGATGAAGCTGTAGGGGAGAAACCACTCGAACGCGTATTTGCCCCTTAGTCGGAAATAAATGTGCACAAAAAGTTAACTGGGTAAAAGTAGGCGGGGGTTAGACCGCGGTTTTTTCAACTGAACTTCAGAAATCGAACTGACATAGTCTAAGCTCCGCTCTGCGCTCCAAAGCGCAGCGGAGACTTCATGGCGGGAGCTAGGAACAGCGCAGGAGAGCGGGAGCGCGAGAGAGCGGGAGAGCGGTAGAGCGGTGCAGCTGGTGCAGCTGGATAGCGGGGCCAGTCCAGATTCGCCGGACAGTGGGCCTGAACAGCTACAAAATAAACTTCTGACTTTTTATTTCGAGTTAAAATTACAGGTACGGAGAATGGAAAATATTTCCTTGACTGAGATATGTCGGCTACTTGTAAGTGTTTGCGCGGTCGTGATTTCAACCCCTATTATGGGAACGTATTAGAGCTAGCAGTCAGCCGTGAGGTCGTTGGCATGAGGCCCATGATCTTGTCAATGAGCGTGCGCCTTCTGGGTTGTGCATGTGTCCCTTTTATTGCGGTCAGGTAATTGACAGGTGCGCATGCTTATTGTCCCACTACTAATTTGTCTAAATACCACCTTTAAAAAATTATGGTTTAAGCCTATGACACATTCCTGTACAAAAACCTTTACCAGTTCAGAGCATCCTTTACTGCCTAGCATTGACTGTTTTTGTGCAAACACAAAATCCAAATCAGCTTCATATAAGAAACATTAGTTCTACCACTTTTAGAAAAACTAGCTAGTTTGCCGAGGAAACATATATAAATAGCTAGATTTTGTATACCCGTAACTTGTGAAGTACTGAAGCTACAGGCTTGTGCTATACGTCGTTAGAAAGGTATTTCGAAATACTATGTACTCTTTTTAAATACGATTTGTCTAAATACCACCTTTTATAAGTATGGGCCAAAGTTCTTTTTATTTAGAATTTTTAGACTTTTCCCTAATTTTGCACAAACGGCTCTAACGATTTCAAATAAAATTTTAAGGTGTGTAGCCCTTGAGACTTGTCTACTTTTGATATACGACACATTCTTATACAAAAACCCAATTCAAAGTTAATAATCAACAGAAATGAATACATTTTCAGTTCAGAGCATCCTTTACTGCCTGAGCATACAAAATCTATTTACTTATTTAGTAGCTGTTAAAAGCGGTTGCGGAGGTTTTTTAGGTGGTTTTAAATGTATTTTGTATGAGTTGTTTTTAATTGCAAGCGTATACTCATCCCATAATCAGTGTGTTTGGTATTCCACGGAACCCTCCCGTTTTATTGCATTTCAAATATGGTGACCCCTCGTTATCTTCTGAGAATGAGCAGGAGAAAGTGAACCCGAATCTCACCCCCTACCCTCGAGTCCTTGCTCATGACTGCTTGTGCGCGAAGGTGTGAAATTTTAATTTGGTGAGTTTTGTTCAAAATGTGCAGTTTTTATTTTAGAACAGAGAATTATACCATTGGAAAGGGCTTGAAAAATGCTTTCCAATGATACCAAATTTTCAGGTCATCGTCGTTGTTTGCCTTTTTCAGTCGAGTAGTGGGAGTAGCGGCGGTTTTCGCAGCGGCGGTTTGGACGCTGCCGAGACTGCCGCTGCGATGACCGCCGCTTTGGTCCTATACTCTAGTTTTTCTTATATGTTATACGATTCCTTTTGAGGAGTGTGTCTAGGAAAAATGAGCTGAAGAATCATTTTAATGTTCAAGTTGTATAAGACTTATAGGATCACTTTTCAGGGCTGAGGATATCGAAATTGTTTGTGTCTACGATAAAGTTAGAAGTTAGTGTATAGAAAAATTAGCTGAGGATATCGAAATTGTTTGTGTCTACGATAAAGTTAGACGGGTGTGTATAGAAAAATTAGCTAGTGGGATCACTTTAAGGTTTATGTTTTAAATTTCTTATTGGGAACACTTTTCAGGGTTTATATCTAAAGGCCACCCAATAATATTTATGTGTAGGATAAGAAGTTTAGTTTTAAGAATTTCTTAAAACGGTGCACTGAAGCGGAAAATTTTACCGAATTTCAAATTCTGCCTCCTCCCGTACATTCCCACTACTCGACTGAAAAAGGCAAAAAACGACAATGACCTCCGATACCGTAAGTAATATACCCCCTCACTAAAAAAAAAAATGGTATCATTGGAAAGCATTTTTCAAGCGCTTTCCAATGGTTCTCTGTTCTAAAATAAAAACTGCACATTTTGAATTATTATGATATAATTGAATTGATTATGGGATGAGTATACGCTTGCAATTAAAAACAACTCATACAAAATACATTTAAAACCGCCTAAAAAACCTCCGCAACCGCTTTTAATAGCTAATCTCAGCTTAAGGCTTAGGAAATTCGAATGGTTGCATCGCGACATCTTATGCCAATGCTGGCCCGAGCTTAACTGACCATTTATTCATATCTTGCTTACACAGAGATTGCCTTTCCTTAACCTATGTCGAAGTTGCACACCTTCGATATTTACCTACATCCAGACCCCTCCTACACCACGTTCACCCCCGGTAACTTGTTATCAATCCTTGTGTTCGTTTTCCTTCTAATAACCATTCTACTGGGGTATTGGGCTGCTCCTTATGTTCGAGAACCAATCGGATTGGTTCTAGGAGTACAACATGCCTGTATGCACTCCCTGTAGATGTAAACCTGTTAAGTGAACATTCTGGACTATAAAAATGACACCACTCAAATTGCTCAGGATCAGTTCTTCAAAAGCCTCAGTACTGCATTCCTATGGATCTAACCGTAGAATTTATCGATTCGGAAAACGAGGTTGAGATTGACAAAAATAGGGACCCAGGATTGGAGTCTCTTGAGTGGAGCCAGTTTCCATTGGGGACTACTACGCAGGTTTTCTTGGAATCCCTTATCACACACGAAGAAGGCTAAGATGTATTTCAGTGTGCACAGGAATTTCAATTGGACGACGACCTATCCAGGCCAGAAGATGAGGTTTTTCCTAACGACGACCACATCTTTGAAGAACTTATGGGAACTCAACCGCCACCGACTAACCATTATTTAACTTTGCTGGATGATGGAGATAACGACGCATTACTAGATGTTTTATTTGACCTAGATTCTTAACTTTTTAATTATAAATACACGATGCATAAAGAAAAATAAAGTAAAAACTATTTTAAAATTGAGGGCTTTAAATTGTTTTTTACTTATTGAACAATTTTTCTTTGCCATACAAATACTTTTTAGCTCTGCGTTGTGAACCAATAGACGATGCATATTAAAGTCGTATCGCAACCAAATTTTCCGTGCTTTAGGACAGAAATAACAATAATGAAAGGAAGATTTAGATTTCTGATAGGCGAAGTTGTGTATTTTTAAGGTATGCGCTTTTAGGCCGCTGCGAGTAATAAAGGATTTTGTTTCTGAACACAACTCGCAATGGTACTTCACCATTTCGATGTTTTTAAAAATAAACTGACTTTTCTATAAAAAAATGTATCTTATATAGCATTTGAGGGACAATTCTTACGTTATATATACTAACTTTATTTTAACGCTATTGAAAGATTTATATAAATATAAAAAGAGATAGACATACTGATATGTATTTCTGACTTTGTTCTCAAGTATTGCATAGTTTGAATAAGTATTTTGGTACATATAATGAAGACATATTGTTATCTCATTTACTCCACATGAATTGATAGAAATGTATAGTTTTTGACAAGTATAAAAGACCATGTAATTTCTGGTTAAAGAATTAGTATACAACAGTTAGGTACTAGTGCACGACGAATCCAATCTTACGCTGATCAAAAATGGTATGCATATAAATTAAAAGTAAATACTTTATCACATAATTTTGTTGAATTTGATAGGACTTCTTAGAGACCTTAAATGACGTGAAGCCTGTGATTGGCTACACAAAAATTGAAAATCTATGTATTGGATTTGAGTATAAGATCACTGGATGTAAGCTGAAAAAGGCACCATATGGAACTAAAATAGCTCTGTATTTAACTGATAAGGACGATAAAGATGTTTGGATATTTCTACCTAAAAGTTATGTGAACATATTTTCTACAAAGACACCATTTAGGAAATTAAATGAGAATGGAATAACTCATATGGTATATAAAGGAAAAGATATGAACAGATATAGTTGTGCTCAAATTGAATTTTTATCAGTAAATAAGTAAAGTAAATAAGATTCTTCAATATAAAGAGCTGAGTTTTTAAATCCAACAACAGTCTTAAATCAGTCTCAAAAAGAAATAGTTTTCCTTAAAAATGTACGCTCAACAGATAGAACTATTCTTGATGCAATTTGAAGGCATGCTTTTCGAGCAATACCTACAAAGGATGGAGTTCCTAAAAGCTACTTTGGAGGATTTAGAGGAAAAAGAGTTGATCCATTCGAAGTTTGGATTCCATTATAAACTTTATCCCTGGAGCGACGATAATGCCTCATCTGGACCAGACACATGTCAGTGTCATAAGCGGCCTGCACTGAAAGAGGAAGCCCTTAGTCTAATGATTAAATATTATAAGTTAAACAAACGTATTGCTCCAAAACCATAAATAAAACGAATTAATTTTACTTAAATATATATGTTTTTTATTTTTTAAAATGGTTCTTAAACATTTTTATTATTAATTTATCATTAAATGAATAGTCGTTTTTCTTGAATTTTCTTTAAAAAAAAAGTAGTGATTTCTTTTTATTTTTAAAAAGACCGAACAGCATACAATAATGTCCGCAAGTGTTAGAAAAAAATCCCTGCAGTTGTTGCTTATTAAAAAAAAATTTATAAGCGTTAGATTTTAAAAATTTTAAAAATTCTATTTTCTGGGGATATTGACCATATGAATCGAAAAATTCTGCTGACCTACGACTATCAAAATAAAAGGCAATCCAATGAGTTCCAGGTTGATCTGAAGTGTCGGTATTCGCAATTATTAGTGCGGGATACTTTAAAATAGTTTTTGGTAACCTATCCGAAGGAAAAACTCCTTTAAAAATAAATTTTGTCTTTGAATGCCTAGAAAGAAAATGTTCAATTTGTAAAGTGTTCATTTTAATAGAGCGTACGAATATTTCTATGCTTATCAATATCAATCATTGAATCGTATTCACAGTATACCAAGCAAGTAACTGCTTCAGCAAGTGGTTCCGACAATCTTCCTTCGATTCTTATAGTACCTTGAGAGATTAAATTTGAACATATAGTTGAATTTGATTGATCAGCAGTTAAGTCAAAGGGTAATATAAAACTTTTTGAATCAAACATTTCCTTGGTAATTTGTAGTCCACGATCGTAATGTTTAATTCCACATGATCTAAAAAGCATATTATAACCTCTTGAGCTTTGAACCTTTTCAGCGTTCGAGTAATCGAACTCCAGAGCCTGCGAAGGAACTTGAACTCCATTAACCAATAGGTTAAAGCGTTGAATTTTAAAATGTTCAAATTGAAATGGGTCTAAGGCTCGGTTTCCTGAGTATGAGCGGTTTTTAACCATAAAAAAGGCCAGTAAATTTTGTATTTGACCAATAACTGCGTTGTCTATCGACAGTGTATTGTTGCCCGGATATATTGTAAATGATTTGACTTCAACCTTGTTGAATGGGTACAGAGCATTTTTTGTTTGTAAAACATGGTGATGAGCCAATAAAATGCTTGGGTTAACTGTTATGTGGTTCATGAAAAGTTGTGCTTCAAGTATCTTTAAATTAGATTCAGTACCAGTTTCCATTAAATAAAACGCTGTTTTTTCAATATTGAAATTGATTCTTAAATCAACATTGTTAACAAGCAGTTTGGCTTGATTGAAAATATCTCCATGAACTTTTCCGAATAACTCAACCTTGTTACTATTTTGAAACATATTTTTAAGGGTTTCTTTCGAGTCCGGATAAACATATTTCCCTGCTGTTATTCTTCCAAAATTGGAAAAATAACCTTGGGAGGCCAAGTGACTTTCAGAGGCGTCACTGCCATAGTTTAAAATTGTTTGCAAATACGCTCTATAGTGATAATTATTATCACTTTGCGATACCAGTATATTATTTAAATAAACTGACGAACTTCTAAATATTGAATGTAGAATATTGTTTACAACACCAACAGCATTTCCTTCAATGCTGTTGTTATCATTTTTTATACCCGTTACTCGTAGAGTAAAAGGGTATACTAGATTCGTCGGAAAGTATGTAACAGGCAGAAGGAAGCGTTTCCGACCCCATAAAGTATATATATTCTTGATCAGGATCACTAGCCGAGTCGATCTAGCCATGTCCGTCTGTCCGTCTGTCCGTCTGTCCGTCTGTCCGTCTGTCCGTCTGTCCGTCTGTCCGTCTGTCCGTCTGTCCGTCTGTCCGTATGAACGCTGAGATCTCGGAAACTATGAGAGTTACAATACTGGGATTAGGCACGCAGATTCCTGAGATTCCTGCGCAGCGCAAGTTTGTTTCAGTAGAGTGCCACGCCCACTCTAACGCCCACAAACCGCCCAAAACTGTGGCTCCTACAGTTTTGATGCTAGAATACAAATTTTAACTGAAATGTAATGTTCACATCAATACCTATCGATTGACCTAAAAAAAAGTTTGCCACGCCCACTTTAACGCCCACAAACCGCGAAAACCTGTGACGCCCACAATTTTTATGCTAGATAAAAAATTTTAACTGAAATTTATTTGTCTCGTCATTACCTATCGATTGACTCAAACGAAAGTTTGCCACGCCCTCTTTAACGCCCACAAACCGCAAAAACCTGTGACGCCCACAATTTTCATGCTAGATAAAAAATTTTAACTGAAATGTATTGGTCTCGTCGATACCTATCGATTGATCCGAAAAAAACTTTTGCCACGCCCACTCTAACGCCCATAACGCTTAAATCTGTATACCGCCGGTAGGTGGCGCATTTTAATCTCGCTTTGCTGCTTGCATATCTCCATTTAGCTGAGTAACGGGTATCTGATAGTCGAGGTACTCGACTATAGCGTTCTTCCTTGTTTTAAGTTGCACAACAAGTCGTAAATAAACACTTGATAAATCTCGATACGTTTCACCATTTCCCAAGCAAACAAATTCGATTGAAGAGGCACCGTCCAAAGAAGCAATTGGGTTGTATGAGACTTCTTCAGTTCTTAGAATAGAACTTTGCGTGAAGTGTGCCGCAAACAAATCTATTTCACTTTTCATACATTCGATATGCGTACTCATTTTGCTTTAGAAAAAATATCTTTAATATTTAATTTTCTTGTTGATTTTTATGTATGTATGTTGATTTTACGTATGTTTACGTTGTCGCTTAGATGTATAATGAAGTCGTTTTTTCCTATTACCTAGCCTTTTATTTATTTTTCCACTTCCACTTTGAAAACGGGTAATTTTATCAATTGCTTTATTTGAAAGATATTGTAAAGCAATTTTACTTTGTTCTTGAATTATATTTCTTAAAGGCTTTCTCCCAAATTCATTGATTACAGCCTTACCAGTCTCAGCAGCCTGATTTTTTATAGCAGTTATGCCCGAAAGAAAAAGTGGTTTTATGTAATTAAAAAGACCGCTAAAAAAATTTCCGATTCCTCGTCCTTGTTGCTGGTACCTTATATCCATTGGAATCAGTAATTAGTATTGGGATTTCATTTGGTGGCCATATGTCAAAAGGGTAATATTCAATCACTCATTTTTTTAATATTGGTAACAATTTTATATTTATTAATTCATTTCCTCTATCATTGTTTATCAATTTCTGATAGCTGTTAGGATGCATTAAAATTACTTTGCTTAAATTATGTTTATTCTTAATCATATTTTAATAGTTTTCCAAAAATTCCAGAAAGCAATGAAGTTATTAGAATCGGTAGAAATCCCCCTTTTTGAATAAGGACTTTTCTCTTAGAGTTTAATGTACGCTTTGGGCACGAAAGGTAGCGCAATGCATTTTTATACTTTTTTAGAGCATTAAGATGGGATTTAGTAACTTTATGGTTTCCCTGTAATGTGTTCAATACAATCTCTACTATTGTTTTTACCAGGTCACTATTACTATTGCTTATAGTTGCCTTACGTAGTCTATTGTCGGCCTTTTTGAGCACATACAATAAATGTTTGTTCGCTTTCAAGCGATTTAGGCTCTTTTTGTAAACCATTTTCATTTAAATAGCACACAGAATATTTTGAATTAAAAATGTCAGATATAAATCTTAAGAGATCGTTAATGCCCTGAGTGAGATCAATAAGTAAATATCCGTTAGGTTGCTCCGTTACTTCTTTATATATTCTAAATAGCTCCGTGGGGTTTTCTGGGTAAATTTGTCTTGCTAAACATTGAAATTGAAGCTTATCACGAGGATTTTTGAAAGCAACAATGTATTTGGTATTTAGTGAAATATCTCTGGTGTGCGAAGATTTATGAAATATGTTCTGAGTTACCACTATTACTGATAAATTCCTATGGTGTGATCCTTTTGTAAACAGCTAACACACATTTTTATTAAAGGCTCCCATCATCAAGTCATCCAATATTAAAAGAATTGGTACATTCGTTTCATTTTCAACTGTTTCAGGGACTCCTTTAAAATATTCAATCTTTTCGAAATTGGGCTTGGCACTCTCCTCTGCATAACACCAAATAATTCGATCTATTGGAATATTAAAAAGATCATTCTTTTTGGTGATTAGATTTTCTAAAAAGGTTGTTTTTCCCGATCCTGAGGGTCCACAAATAAACATTGTAAAAGGATGTATAAATTGTGTAAACATTTTTTTTATTAAAAAAATTTATTTTATTCGGAATGAATTTTAATATATTATATTATTACTAATTGCTTATATAATGTTTTTAAGTTATAGTAGGTTTTATTAATATTCTCTTGATCGCGTTTCTTGGAGCAGTTCTTATCGAAAT
Source organism: Drosophila suzukii (assembly GCF_043229965.1). Classification (NCBI taxonomy): domain Eukaryota; kingdom Metazoa; phylum Arthropoda; class Insecta; order Diptera; family Drosophilidae; genus Drosophila; species Drosophila suzukii. The sequence continues at coordinate 7,521,351 of NC_092085.1, forward strand.
GAGTATCAGATCCGCAATAATTACAATAAATAAGTTGCGTGTATACATTTTTACGGGGATCATTTCCAAAAAATCTCTTAAAAGAATCCATAATAAGAGACAACCTGATAGGACCATGAATTTCTTTTTACTAAATTTTAAACACATGTGTCACCACTACGATATATTTCATAATTGGTGTTTTCTAAGAATACAAACAGCTTAAATAAATTATTTAATGAACATCGAAGTGGAAGTTTTTTCTTGTGTATTCTACAATTCGTAAAAAAATTGGGTAGTTGAGTTAAACTTCTTCGAATATCTATATCGATTATGTTTGTTGATAAATACTTGATTAAAAAATTCTTTTTAATTTCACCACGAACAAGAACTGTGTGATACTTATTGAGTGGTGTGAGTATTTCTTCAAGACTTGTGTATGGAATACCTCCAGCTGACCAATCCAATCAGTTTACGTTCTGCTGGTTAAGGTGCTGCTGCTTAAGAGCTCCATTATCCAATTCTTTTATGTTATATGGCGGTTTGAAATGGAAAAAATTAGGTATAACAGTTCCAGCAGGCATAAACGCCAGCTCCTTAACGAAAACTTGTTTGTTGTTACCAAGTACATATTGAAAATCTACTATAATGCTTGAATTACGATATACTGTGTTCATCATTGGTTGAGATTTTTTAATCAACTGAGGGTGTGCTTGCTAGGGCTTTCTCCTTTATATACCGGTAAGACTAGAACATATTTACAGTTTATTTAAAGTAGTCTTACCTGATGGACATGTGTGTAACTAAAAGAAATAAAACTTCTCGAAAGAAACAGGACCACGAAGTCATTTTTGGATTCGAGTATTATGTTGTTCATAACTTAAAATTGAAATGTGGTCTGTCAACTACTCGAAAATTTTTGCCGATGGTTTGGATGCAGCAAAGTAAAAATAATTTTATTGGATTTGACAAAGACGAATGGATGCAACTGCTTACGGATAAGGAATTTATTCAGTTGAAACCTGACGCCTGATACAATTATTGATCATCCGTGCTTGCACTCCATAAAATGTAACTTTAGATTTAGGAAATCAGATAATCAGTACGTTTTTGTGATTAATCAGTATGGTAACAAAATTGAGTTCGATTCTAAATCCTGGAGATCATTACTAAGATTAGGCATATTTTTTACTACATTTTTATGTTGGAACTCCATATTAAGACAACAAGTAATATATCTTTACAATAATCATATTATTCCTAAGTGTGTATCTTTACAAAATTTTGATATTCAACTATCTGATTTAGAAAGTACCTATGATAAGGATGTGCAAATAGATTTAACACGATTATGTTTTGAAATTTCAAAAAAGATGCGTTCAGAAATAAAAAGGGATGTTCTTGTATATAAGCAAGCATTATTGACTAAGCAACCATCGTCATCAAATAAAAAATAACACTAATAAATCAACACCTTAAGATGAGCAAACAACAAGTTGTCGATGAAATTCATAAGGCAGCGCGAAAAAACTTTATACGCCGAAAGTTTGTTCAAAACGGGATAAATGACACATGGCAAATTGATTTAGTTGAAATGATACCGTTTTTGAAAGAAAATAAGGGTTTTAGATATTTACTGACCGTAATTGACACGTTCTCAAAGTATGCATACTGCCCTGGATGTAGCAGAGGCAATGAAATCTGTTTTTAACAAGGAAGAACGCTATAGTCGAGTAGCTCGACTATCAGATACCCAAAATTTAACAAAAAATATAACAAAATTTAAAATAAGTTAGCCGAGCACTTTGTTCTCTCTCCATTGCTCTCATTTCTCGGCGCAGTTTGCTCTCTCTGAGCGCCGGCTGGGCTTTTTTCTTTGCCGCTAAGTTCGGCCGGCAACTACCCTGCAGTTCCACAATTGAGTTAAGCGCCCAATCATCACGAAGCCGACTGCGACGTCGGCAGAGAAGCCAGCGACGCCGGCAGAGCTGAGCGCAACGGCGGCAAAGCGACGCGCTCTCAGTCGGGAGAAGAGAACGCACAAAAAGTAATTTTGGGCTCTCCCTCTCTCGCCATGTCTCAGACGGAAAAGTGCGTGTGATGGGAAGGAGGCCCAGCAACTAAAATATATAGACTTTTGTGCACCCTTGCCTTTTGAATAATGCAACATTTGTTCGTAAATGATAAAACAACCATTTAAAATAATAGGTTTCTGTTTCCAAATATTTGTATTTCTTACAAAAATTTATAGGTTTATTAATATTATTTAATAATATATGAAGTTTTAAGAATATATTTTTATAAACCGATTTGCATAGTCGGATATGTCTATAAATACCCTGCTTTTATGTGCAAGATGCATAGACCAAACGGGACATGCCAAAAAAACAGAACAACAACGGATTAGCGGAACCGTTGTTGTTGTTGCTTGTTGTTTTTCTGGAAGGCACGCGACTTTTTTCGTCTTTTTCACTTGGGTTTACTTATGTGAAGGAGTTAGAATTGCACGCAATTAAGGTAGTTAAATAAAATAAACCAGTGGTTTAAATGTGATACCTATACGATTCCCAGGTAAGTCTGTCGCAGACCAATATTAATTTAATCAGTGAGAGTAAAATCAAGTTAATGTACATTAAAAAAATGGAAAATACAAAATTCCCAAAAAAACACGGGGTGGAAAAAAAATAGCTGTGAAAAATATTAATTTTTGACGTGAAAAACAACAAATGATGCATATAAATAAACAAATGAATGAATCTGTGAAAAAATTTGAAAATCTTATTGAGTGCTAAGTTTCTAGGGACCAAAAATAAGAGATGTTTGTTTTTATAACTTATGATTTTTTGTATTAATAACATTAAAGCACAATTTTTATTTTTGTGTAAGTAAACAATCATGGCTATTTAAATAAAAATCTCAAACATCTCTAATTTTCCGTCCCTGGAAAATTGTTATTTTTTCCGCATCTGCAAAATAAATAAATGATTTAATAAATAATAAAAAAAATGCATAAATAATTTTTTACAACAAAATAAAATAAATCAAGTGACCGAAAACAAAAGTTTGCAAATTTCTTCTCGATATTTTTTTAATTTTCTTTTATTTTTAGACAAGGCTGATGGTAAATCTATAAAAAAATGGAAGGCTAAGTCGTTCCATCTTAAGCATATTATCCGAGGAACTTGTTCTGTCCCACAACTTGGAGGGGGGGGCAAAACAAGAGGAGGCTCAGACTACCTAAATTTCGCCCGTGCCTTATTAAGTAAGTTTTTGTTGAGGCTGAAAACTATTGTTTGTAAGTTTAATTTTTAAAAGACTTCTGGGATTTTTACATTGAATGCCAAAGATAACATTTCTTTTATTATAAATAAATCTTACAAATAACGATTACTTTCGGTCACTCGTTTTTATTCTCGTCTTGTTTTATTTTTAAAACTAATTTTTTTCTAATACTAGATGCAATCGCCCTGGTGGATCCCTCGGAGCCTCCAGAAAAGGAGCTGCAGAAGGCAATGCGGTGCATTAAAAACTTGAGTTGTACCAAAAAAAAGGCAACGCCGGCACCAGATGCTGAGGAGGAGGTGCCAGCGATAACACCGGAAACCCCCGAGCTCAAATTTTAAAATAAACAAATAAAAATTAAAATTACAACTGAAATTTTTTGCTGCTAAGCGCTCAACGTGTGCTGAATATGTGCTTTTACCGCTGCTCAATCGAGCGCTCAACATGTGCTGAATGTGTGCTTTTTCCGCTGCTCAATCGAGCGCTCAACATGTGCTGAACGTGCGCTCAATGCGTGCTATTTTTTGAGCACTGATGAACCCTAGGACATGCCTATGTTAATTTAAGCACTTAGTTCCATACAAATTGTGCGCTCATTGAGCGCTCAGTGATGAGCTTTTTGCAGTGATTGAGTGCTGAATAAGCGCTGAATGGTACTGCAGGGTATTTACATACACACACATACACGCGTAAGAACATTTCGCATTGTCTGGCTCTGACGTCATAGCTTTTTTCTTTTGAGGTTTGTGGGCGTTAGAGAGGGCGTAGCAAAATTTTTTTTTGGTCAACCGATAGGTATTGACAAGACTAATACATTTCAGTTAAAATTTTCTATCTAGCATCAAAACTGTAGGAGTTACATTTTAGGGCGGTTTGTGGGCGTTAGAGTGGGCGTGGCAGTCTACTGAAACAAACTTGCGCTGCGTAAGAAGCTCAGGAATCTGTACGCCTAATCTCAATAGCCTAGCTCTCATAGTTTCCGAGATCTCAGCGTTCATCCGGACAGACGGACATGGCTAGATCGACTCGGCTAGTGATCCTGATCAAGAATATATATACTTTATGGGGTCGGAAACGCTTCCTTCTGCCTGTTACATACTTTCCGACGAATCTAGTATACCCTTTTACTCTACGAGTAACGGGTATAAAAAGAGTAAAAGTACACCCAAGAACATTCAGTCAGATCATGGGAAAGAATTTTTTAATTCCACTTTTAGGAAATTAATGGATAAATTTGACATAAATCATTATCATTATCGCTTTAATAGAACATTAAAAAATCGTATGTGGAAAATGTTTAGTATGCAGGGTAAATATAAGTGGATTCATAACATCAATTATCTCGTAAATCAATACAATAATTCATATCACCGAACAATTAAAATGAAGCCTATAGATGTCTGCACGAAAAATGAAGAGTTTTTTTTAAAATCGGTATATAATATACCAAAAATATTTCCAAAACATAAATTTTTAGTATGTGATTTTGTTAGAATAAGTAAATACAAGGGAGCATTTATGAAGGGATTCGAACCTAATTGGACCACAGAAGTTTTTAAAGTTTTAAAAGTCAAGTCTACATACCCCGTAACATATGAAATACAAGATTATATGGGTACCATTATTAATGGGTCATTTTATGAAGAGGAACTTCAAAAAGTGAAAGACAAAAATGCTTTCCTAGTAGAGAAAATACTAAAAAGGAAAAATAATCAAGTGCTTGTAAAATGGAGCGGTTTCGATTCCAGCCACAACTCATGGATATCTGTAAATGACCTGCTAAAGTAATAAAACGCAACAATAACAAGTTTAATTTTTTATCTATTTATCTACAAATTTTTATTCTTATAATATAAACATATAAACATTTATTTAATAACGGGTTTAATTTTGGCTACTACTTCTTATATGTTCAATATTATAATGACCATGAGCCAATGTATTACAGTTATCTGGTAAAATAGATCTCTTATCATCCTTTTAATTAAGACTTATTTTGTTCATAATTTCAGTATAGAGGATGTGCGACCTACTTCGAATAACTCGCTGGGATCCATAAAATGTTTTATTATATTTTATACATTCTATATAATCTTCATGATTCAGTTTTTTAATAACTGATTTTTTAGCTCCTTTAATTTTTTTATACATTCGTTTTCGTTTCCTTCCTTATCAACTAAACAAGAGTATGCCTTAGCCTTAAGTCCAGCAAAAGAAGTCATAACCCTACCTGCATGTTCATCCTTCATTTTTCCAGGTTCCCTATTATTAGCTTGAACTATATTAAATTGGTTTTCTAGTTTATAATTTGAGGTATCGAATCGTTCAGGATTTTCTTTTATAGTTTCGTAAAAGTCTTCCTCTGAAGATAAAATAAATGAATCTGTATCCATATAAATTATTTTCGAAGAAGGACTTTTAAGTAATAGAAAATTATAATAAAATTCATACATAATAATAGTATATTTCTACGCTTGGCGACATTTTCCATTGTTTTGCCGTATACTGCATTATTCGTTAACTTAAAAAAATGTTTTTCAAAATAATTTTCGGCTAGTTTTCTTTGATCAGTGCTGATTGTGTAAAAGACAAAACCCTATGTATTTTTTTTACAATTAAACCATACAAAGTTGAAGCTGTTTTAAGTGGATAATGTATTCGCATTTATTCGATAAATCAGCTATAAGTTTTTTCTGCTTACCTCCTGGAGGAACTTTGTTTTCTGGACAGAAAGGCAAGTAGTTATGTGAGTCATGCCGATCAGTAGGATATTCTAAATCCACTTCTAATATATATCCTACATTTCCCTCAGCAGAAATATATTTATAATCGAACGATTCCAATTGATCATTACTTATAAATTTAAATCCTGAAAGCGGTAAGGGCCCAACCATATAAATTATTTGCATCAATATAGCTGAGGTAGTTATTTGGTTTACTTGAATCAAACTTAGTTATATATTTATTATTAGCTATAGAAATTCTTTGGGTACATTGAGTTAACCCACCCCTTATCGCTCTTTTTAAAAAGTTGTACATGTCTCCGTCGCTAATAAGTTTTAAATTTACATTAGTATACTTGAGCATAGCATCCCAAGATATTGACGGTGCTGTAACATAGTTAATAGGGTCAAGCTTAGAAATTTTCTGACAAATTTTTCTAAAATTTTCGAAAACATCGGTCAAAATTAAAACATCACTTTCTAAATAAAGTTTTATATAATCTTTTATAGTATTACAGTTGAAAGTTTTCCAAACCTTTTGTGCAAATTTGTAATCATCTATACTACAATTTTCTTCGCTGAGAGAATTGTAAAAACTATCAATGTCAGGAATCTGGGTATTCTCAAATTTTTCAAAACTATCTAAATAGTCGTAAGGGAAAACACCCTTCCTACGCATTTGCTTAAATTTTTCTCCCTGGAATTTAGTACTTAGAATTTTAAAATCTTTGTCCTCCATGTAGCTCGATAGTTTTTCTAAACTAGAATTTAAAAATCTAATCGAATCGATATATCTTATTTTATATCTATTTGATGCATTTATTTTAATTGTCTGCCCTAGCGCTTTATAAAGCTCTTTATTACAGGGTATGGGGCTTAAGTCTCCTTCTAATTCAGTAATGAATAAATGTATGTCATATTTAGATAAGTTATGAAATACTACAGGAAAGAAGGGATCACTTAATTTGTACTTTTGCTTACAATTTTTATGAATGTGACCCATGTATTTTCCAGAAAATTGATCAAAATATTTGTCCAGGTCGTCAACGTTTATTTCCTTTTCACAGGCACAGCAGTAGTAGATTAATACGGGAGCTGGCTCACTAGGTAATAAATCATGTCAAAAAAGGAGGTGGGGGTGACCCTAATTAGTCACGCATGGTTGCACACAGGTGTTCTAATGACCTAATTAGCATAATTAAGTCAAAAAGGGGGGTGTTGCTGACCCTAATTAGTCACGCATGGTTGCACACAGGTGTTCTAATGACCTAATTAGCATAATTAAGTCAAAAAGGGGGGTGTTGCTGACCCTAGTTAGATGAGCATGGTTGCACACAGGTCACTTAATGAGGTTAGAAAGTGGTGTGTAGGAGTGTGAGAGAGTGGTGTTTTGATATGTCTTGTTTTGTCTTGTCTTTTTCTCACGCTAAAGGTGCGTGTGTGATAGGGGTGTTTTGTCATGCGTGGGATTTTGTGGAGTGCAATGGTTGCACACAGGTCACTATGTTGCTTCTAACTTGGGTTAGAACGCGTTATGCGTGGGCGTTTTGTTGAGTCAATTAGGGTTGTAGGTGACACCTGGCTTGCGTGTGTGATAGGAGGTGTCTTGTCATGCGTAGGATTTTGTGGAGTGCAATGGTTGCACACAGGTCACTATGTTGCTTCTAACTTGGGTTAGAAGGCGTTATGCGTGGGCGTTTTGTTGAGTCAATTAGGGTTGTAGGTGACACCTGGCTTGCGTGTGTGATAGGAGGTGTCTTGTCATGCGTAGGATTTTGTGGAGTGCAATGGTTGCACACAGGTCACTATGTTGCTTCTAACTTGCGTTAGAACCCGTTATGCGTGGGCGTTTTGTTGATTCAATTAGGGTTGTAGTGACACCTGTCTACGGTCTTGTAGTCAAAAGGTGTTGGTTTGAGGGATATTAGACCGCATACATTTGTGGTGTTGGTTTGAGGGATATTAGACCGCATACTTTTGTGGTGTGAAACAAGCGTGAGTTCGGTAACCTTCTCCTCTTTAGCGAGCATTAGATGGGAAAGTGAGCGTAGGAGTGTAAGAGGGGTGTTGTTGGTGGTGGTCCCTAACAAAAACGTTGTTTTGTTATGCGTAGCCGTTTTGTTGATTCAATTAGGGATAGTTTTAATAGGTTAGATTCAATTAGGGTTGTAGTTGACATCTGTTAGTGTAACCTGTCTACGGTCTTGTGGTAAAAATGGTGATTGTGGTGGTGGTTCCTAACAAAACAAAAACAAATGAGATCGTTTATTTAGTCAAATACGTTTTTCTTTAATCAAATTTGAAAATTTTTTCTCACGCGCTTATAGAAAGAGAAAACGGTTACCTTCTAAGTTTTCAAAAATGTATGTGTTAAGGAAAAATGTGGATAGTAGTTCAGTTTTAGAAAACTATTCGTTTTACAAGGGGTGTTTTGTCATGCGTATGAATTTGTAAAATTATATTTAGGCGGAGGAGGAGGAGGAAGGGAAGTTGTTTTGTTATGCGTGGGCGTTTTGTTGATTCAATTAGGGTTGTATGTGACATCTGTCTACGGTCTTGTGGTCAAAAGGTGTTGGTTTGAGGGATATTAGACCGCATACTTTTGTGGTGTGAAACAAGCGTGAGTTCGATAACCTCCCCCTCTTTAGCGAGCATTAGATGGGAAAGTGAGCGTAGGAGTGTAAGAGGGGTGTTGGTGGTGGTGGTGGTTCCTAACAGAATATACACAAAAACGTTGTTTTGTTATGCGTGGGCGTTTTTTTTTTTTGTTTCAATTAGGGTTTTAGATGAAATCTATTAGTGTAATCTGTCTACGGTCTTGTGGTCAAAATGGTGGTGGTGGTTGTGGTTCCTAACAGAATATACATAAAAACAAATGAGATCGTTTATTTAGTCAAATACGTTTTTATTTAATCATATTTGAAAATTTTTTCTCACGCGCTTATTGAAAGAGAAAACGGTTTCCTTTTAAGTTTTCAAAAAATGTATGTGTTAAGGAGAAATGTGGTTCTACGTTCTGACTTTTCCTGGTTGATGAGTTTACAAAACCTAAAACAGTACAAAATTTAAATCGAAAGACAAAAGATGACTGAAATCAACAGCCAAATCAACCACTCTGACTTTAAAATAAATGAAGATTTGTTGATTGAAATAAAAATCTTTAAGGAAATTTTAAAGGTTTCCAAGGAGTTGCGACGGGAATTCGATAGTATCTATTACGATACTATAGAAGAGTTGGAAATCCTGAAATGGCGCTTGGTGGATTTGCAGAGCGAAAACAATATCGATTCCCACCTCTTTGATATTGAAAACGTGGAGAATCGAATCACCGAGCTTATGATGGAGACAACCAAATTACAACACCAAATTGATCTTCACGATGCGGAAATCGAAAATAATCCGCTGTCACGACTGCTACTGGAAGTTAAGGAGATGATTTTTCGTATAAGGGATTCAATATCAGACTTAGAATGTCTTAAACTTAATGGTGAGGCAGACCAATGTGAGTTGGTCAGCGCTATGTCTCGCGAGGACGACCCTATCTTAATATTTAATCTTAAAAATAGATATGATGCAATATCATGTAATATTAATAATTGGGAAACTCTATTGATAAATCTAAAAAATTGTAAGATATATTGTGAATATTATTTGAATGCGATTAATGAATAATTTTCTGAAATAAATAATTTTGAAAATATACAAAGAAGAATTATGTATTATTCATATTATCACAAAAACATTATTATCTCTGTTGGCTTAATAATTTTTAATAATTTAATTCTAAGAATAAAATGAACCCCAAAACCAGTTTTTGAAATTTTTTAATATTGATTAGAAGAAGAGAGACGGAAATATATTGTGCATTACAGATACCTTGAGAGTCAGTTCTATGAGGTTGTAAACCAGTGTCTGAATGGTGTGGAGTTGGCAGCCATTTGTTAAAAATTGGTATTTACCAGCGGGAATCTGTGAAATCAATAGATTAGAAAATTAAACTGCAAATACTAAACTCTTCTCCAGGGATTGTAGATGGTAAATTGAATAGCAGGTAAATCTTGTCTTTTTAGAGTCTGATATCTTTGACTATATTCTGCTAGTTACATGTTATGAGTTATTATCTGGGATTTCGGGTGCTCAATAATCCCATAAAATTATAAAAGTTTAACAACCTACTGTTAGGAAAAGATCAGAAATATAACGAAAATAAAGTAGAGGATGCCATAAAAGAGGGAGGTCAGAACCAGTTTACAAATTGTGTACATTGCTTAGAAAGAAAAAGAGAAAATCAAAAGAAATGTACAGTTTAGGTAGCTGGGGCAGCCATTGGAAAAGTGAAATCTGTTACAGTGGTGGTTGTGGCTAGGGGTTGAAGCATGCAATACAATTCTAAACCTGATGGATAAAAGGATGTTAGTTAGAGAAGGATGGAAATATCTTAAATATGAATTACAAGTATCCATCTATGTTGCGGAGGTTGGTCGGGGTTGACAAACCATCATTATTAAATATGAGGAACATACATTTCACCGGTGGGGAATAAGAGGGATCCAAAAGATCAATTTTATGAGAGAAGACTAATACTGTTTTTGGTAAATTAAATAGACACATGAAAACTTATTACTCAATTAGTTAGTTAGAGAATAGTTAGAGAGTTAGTTAGTTAGAGAATATCATACAACTAGATTTATCAAGCATTTTGATGGAAAAATCAAAGCATTGAATTAATATATATTTTTTTATTATCCAAATAGAAGAAATTTCGTATTTGGTCAAGGGATAATATTCCATGAATTTTTCCATTACCTTGACCTTTGCGCCTGCATCAAGGCATTTTAGCAATCCTTTGTAACAACTATTTGTGTTGTTGGTAACAGTTATAAATTGTTCGCAAATAAAAAATACTTTCCTAATTATATATTTTATGACCTCTTTTATGAAGGGATAATATTCCATGAATTTTTTCCAATACCTTGACCTTTGCGCCTGCGTCGAGGTATTTAAGCAAATCCTTTGGAACAAGTACTAGTGTTGTTGGTAACAGTTATAAATTGTTCGCAAATAAAAAATACTTTCCTAATTATATATTTTATGACCTTTTTTATGACCTTTGCGCCTGCGTCGAGGCATTTTAGCAATCCTTTACACCACCATCGGTGTTTATTGTAGGTAACCAACTTGACTCTGGGGTTATGGTACGGTTAGCAATGGGTGGTTTGCTTAATGGGATTTAAATTATCGGTGACATTTTTGGAGAAAGGATACAATTGGTCATTTAGGTGTGGGTATACACATTTGTTATGGTGATAGAAAATGGGATAATCACAGTGTTTTTTGTTTTTTACTGTATTACGTCGGAGCGATTTCAATTACTTTCACAATTATAGTTAGTTTTAAATCGTTTTTGACATTCATATATTTTGTTCTTTCTAGACATTTTATTGTAGCTAATAACTATAGTTATGGGATGTAAGGCTAGCTATCGTAGTTAAGATTTAATTTATTATACCTACATAAGATGAAAGAACATTAAAAATGGAAATGTTTTATTTTAACAATATACTAGTTAAAGTGGATGATATTAATATATATTCTTAGTATCTGTCATTATGAATCAAAATTGTTTATCAAAACAGCTTCTAAACAGCTTTTAGACAGCTTGTGAACAATTTATTTCTTAATTAGTTTTACAATCACAGGATACATCTTCCCCCAACATAATCGGATATGTTCCTCTAAGTTTTATATATAAATCTTGAGATATTTTGGCTTTGCGTTCTTTCTCACGTACATAGCAAACACATTGAAAATCAGAGTGTAAGTTTTTACCTCACATCGAAAGTCGTCTAGTGGTCAGGAATTTTTGATCGTTCTTAACAAAAGACTACAAAAGCTCGTAGACGTTAATAACAACTTGTAACCAGCTAATAATAATAAGTAAACATCAAGTAAACAGATACTAAACATATAGAAACCAGATACTAAACAGCTAGTAAACAACTTGTATACATCTACTAAACATATAGAAACCAGATACTAAATAGCTAGTAAGCAACTTGGATACATCTGGTAAACAACTTGTATACATCTACTAAACATATAGAAACCAGATACTAAACATCTTGTATACATCTACTAAACATATAGTAACCAGCTAATATAAACTAGTAAGCAACTAATAGACATTTACCAAGCAGATAGTAACCATCTAAGAATAGCTCATAACAGTTAATAACAGCTAGTAATCAAAGTCCAAGCAGCTCATCATGAATCACGAAAACCAGATGAGTATTGTAATTAAAGAGTTTATTAAACTTATTCAGAATCTTAGACAATGATGTCATACTCATACAAATAGTATACAAATAGAATAGAACTAGAAAACTAGAACTAGAAAAATAGTTGACATCTGAGAAAGATTACATTGTGAGAACTATTTTACATCTATCTATGGGAACCAAGCGAAAATCTGCGTTTGGAACGAAGATTAATAACCGACATGTTTCTTACAGAGGGATGGAGTAAGAAAATTAATTATATACAAATATATATTAAATATAATTAATTATGAATTTAATGAAATATGTTAACCATAATAAAATATATAAAAAAATATTGAGTGATCCTAAAAATTTTGTTGCTGACTGTAATTAAAACTACAGGTACAAATGAAGGGGAAGTATTTTATTCAATGTCCTTGGGTCTTGGACATGTGACTTTGATGACGGTAAGGTAATGATAGTTCACTGCAAGTGTGATTGGCTATCACATCTTAGAAACTTTAACTTGTGTACTTTGATAATTCTTAATAAGAGACTATAGCAACTATAATACTTGTTAACATTTAGTTACCATCTAAAACCAAGTACTTTACAGATACTGTACAGATAGTAACCATCCAAAACCAAGTACTGTACAGGTACTATACAAAAGTAACCATCCAAAAACAAGACTAAACAGAAAGTAACCATCAAAATACTGCTAGGTAACAACTAAATACAACGTGTTCAACGTGTCAAGTCGATGTCAATATGAGTACTACCCTAAAAAATTATATATCTCTGGATAATCTTCAAGGTCAAAATCTATTAAATTCCGGATGGAGCAGTGGAGATGAAATTTTGTACGGGACCCACCTTTAACTTTTCTGTACCATTAAAAAATTTGTTGGGATTTGCTGAGGATTATAAAAAAGTTTTGTTAAATTGTAAACACGAACTAGTGTTGATGCTAACTAAGAATCTCGGTGAATCTTGAACAAACCAGAAATGAACAAACTTTTAAACTGGAAATTACGAATAAAACCTGGAAAATTCCCCATGTAACTCTGAGCGATTTTACAAAAATTAAGATGTACGATATTATTAAAAGTGGTCTAAGCCTACCAATCGCATTCCAGAGTTGGGATTTACATGTTAACCCCAAATTGGGTATGGGAGTCAACAGAGCTTGAATGTGAAATTGTCGGCTAACCGCGAAAACCAAGATTTTCCATACTTGGATTTACACTAAATGGAGAACTTATCACAAATAACTTATCAAACTTGAAAGTTCACTTGAATTCTGAGTCATATCCATATGATAATCTGAATGTTGATTTTAGTAAGAATCAGTATGCTCAGCTGTATGAAATGTATACAAGATTTTAATCTAGTTACTATAATCGTGAATCACAACCATTTTTGACCCCAAATGAATTTAAATTGAAGAACCCTATTATTGTGGTTGATCTTCCATATCAAAACGAATCAGTAAAAATTGGTCTTATTGATGTGAGAATTTCAATAGAACTAAAGACACCAAGTCATGAAAATACCCAAATAGTACAACGAGTTGTTTAACATTAGAAAAATGTTGAAAGATACTGTTTCGGTTGATGTTCAAGGTTTCTTTGATAATAATAATAATATAATTCTAAAGGAAATTGGAATTGTATTCAAAAAGATCCAAGCTTGAATAATAGTTTTTTAATAGAACCACCATATGATTTTACTTTGCTAAATACAAAATCTCGAAAGACTGCAATTTGGTTAACCAATACACATCACAAAATTTTTTGGAACGATGGAGAAAATATTTTCCACAAACTCGAAAGTATCTAAGGACAATTACAAGCGGAAAACAAATTATTTGTAAAGGTGTGGAAAAGAAACGATTTCTACAGACGTTTTTTAGGAGTCGTCAGATCATTAATATCGAGGAAATGGGCTGTCCGTCATTAAACAGGTTTAAAGGAAACCGGTTTCCCTATTGTGAAACACACCTTAAGGGCGGAGTTTGTGCTCTTAGCAATGCATACATTATTTTGACATTTCTTAAAAGTAGCCCCAAAACAATAAAAAATTTTTTTTCATACGTCATTTTGAAGTGGAGACTAGATGTGTAAGGCCCTGTAAGAAAATAAAATTAATTTAATGAAATTTCATGAGGAAATTGACCAATTTATTATACAATTTAAAGGGTAGATAATTGGTCAGCACTTTCAATACCTTCTAAACACAAAAACTATGTTCATGAATCGAGGTGACATGATTTCAAGACTACGAATTATGGTGAACACTACGTTATGTAATCCATAATTGATTTCAGAAACGTGAGACTATATCATATAGCTGCGATCGGAAAATTTGTGGGAAAGTAATATGAAACAAATTATAGCTTCGGTATTTTTGACATACTTGGGGAATATCATTTTTTGTATTTTTCAGAATTTCGAATTAAATTTAATAATTATAACTGCAAGGGTATATAAACTTCGGCTAGCCGAAGTTAACTTCCGTTCTTGTTTTATATAATTATTGATCACCCCAAATCCTAGATACTAACTCATAACATGTAGTTAGCAGAATATAATCAAAGATATCAGACAATTAAAGAAAAGAACCGCTTAATATTTGCAGTTATATTTTCTAATTTATTGATTTCACAGATTCCCACCGATGAATACCAATTTATATCAAGGATGGTTGCCAACTCCATCCCATTTAGACACATTTACTCCTAAATTGAATCATGATTTACAGCGTCATAGAACAAAATATTTCCGTCTCTTTTCTATCAATGTTAAAAAATGTCTAAAACTGGTTTTGGAGATAATTTCATTCTTATAATTAAATTAGGAAAAATCATTAAACCAATAGAGAGAGAGAAATATATTATCATTTTGTTTTGTGTTAATATCCTAAGTGTTCAAACCAAAAGGGTGTTTAATTTCTGGGGGCAGTGACGAGCGGCAGATTTATCCAGATGTCTACAACTCGCGTGCTCGCACTGCCCTCTGCTCTCCGTCACCATCTCTCCCCTAAGCTATGGAGCGCTTTAATTATGTAAGGCTTTACTAGTTCAATTTTCAAAGTGACAATAAGAACCCCAACGTACTCCCGTGTGTTTCGTACCTGCGTTCTTGGGACTCCGTTGTTCTAATTTTAGCAATCAAGCCACCCCACCCGAACACCAAGAATAATACATAAATTATTTTTTCAAAATTATTTATTTCAGAAAATTATTCAATTATCGCATTCAAATAATTACCAGATTAAAAGGAACTACCATTTCGATAGTAGTGAACTTATACTAATATGCATTTATTTATTTATATTTTATATGATATTTGTTGAAAATGGTGATTATATATAATGATGATAATAAATATTATGAAATATGAATATCAACTCAAACCGAAAACAGATTCAGGGTTTAAGTACAGGTAAAACTTCATAACTACCTGTAAAACCTTAGACTATCTACATAACAACCCTTTTTTCTTTTTAACTTTTAGGTACTCTTATTTTAATATCATGTGTATCATTAATATATTCTTTTTTATTCAATTTTTTATTTTCAGTGAGTAATTCATGTAAAGGTTCTGTAATAGGTTTAAAAGTTTCCTCCAAATTTGATACGTTCTAATTTTTTATTTGTTTCAATTCATCAAATTTTCTTTTTAATGAATATCTACTTTTCGTCAACTGTTCTAAAAGTTTACTCTTCATTGTTGTCGTTTTTTTTTATACTCATGTGCTACTGGGAAATATGTAGTATAATTTAAATATTTATAACAAAGGGTTGGAGTTTGAGTTTTATGAAATTTTATTTTTATTTTTATTTACCAAAAAGATACATTAATAATATTAAAAATGAATACATTTTAAGCTTTATTTAATTCTAAATAGAGATTGTTATCAATTCTTTAAATAATACAAAAAAGATTATCCTTTATATATTCAATTGTTGAATCCTCTAAAGTTGAGTATCGTTCCGGTAAGTGGTTTTCTTACGTTGAGCTCGTCGAATAGGGTAGTACACCTCCGATTCCATCCTCGTCTTTGTTAAAATAGGTTTTGGTGCGTTACCATTAAAATCCTTGAGTACTTTCATCATTCCCGGATTGACCATTTGTAGTTGTTTCTTCTTTTAGTTGTTTTCGTTGTTTTTGTTGCTTTTACCTGTTTTTAGTAGTTGTAGCTGTTTTTGTTGTTGATTTTACTTGTTTTTTTAGCAGATGTAGCTGTTTTATTGTTGTTTTCAGCTGTTTTTAGCAGTTGTAGCTGTTTTTGTTGTTGCTTTTACCTGTTTTTTTTAGCAGTTGTAGCTGTTTTTGTTGTTGCTTTTACCTGTTTTTAGCAGTTGTAGCTGTTTTTGTTGTTAATTTTAGTTGTTTTTTAGCAGATGTAGCTGTTGTGTTGTTGTTTTCAGCTGTTTTTGACAGTTGTAGCTGTTGAGGAACGTTTTAGCTTGAAACTTTTAGGTTGAGACTGTTTGCAGGTGGTTTTTAAATGTGAGTTAGAATAACTTTTGATCGAGTTTTTCTACCTTGAGGTAAAAAAACCCTCCCTTTTCTATCTCATTCTTGATTTAGAATCGACCAATCTGCCCTTTAAATTAAATTTGGAATACTGTTCTTTCGTTTGGAGTCTTCAGTATCAAGTGCACATTGACCGTATATAGTCCGTACAGAAACAATTTCTTCTTTTTGCCTTACGTGGTTTGAACTGGGATCAAAACGTCAGGTTGCCTTCTTACTCGAGTAGATTGCTTTTAATTAATTTGCCTAGTCTAGTAAGCCGTAGAACTACGCTTGGTACTATTTTTATGAATAATCTTATCAGAGGCGATATTGATTCTGTAGATTTGGTAAGCCGCCTTACTTTCAATGTTCCTGTTAGACTAATGCGAAACTACTATCCTATAAACTTGCCACGATGTTCATCTAATTTTAGTCAGCATGAGCATTTTCGCGTTCTTTGTAATAATTATAACAACCTATATCATTTAATTTGTTCCTCAACCTCTATCCCTGTATTAAAACTAAAATCTTAGCTCATTTGCTTTAGTCTTGTTGATCTATGTTTTGTCCTGTCCTTGTTTGATCTATGTACCTTCCTCGCGAACCGTATTTGCCCGAAATAAAAATGGGCCCGCGCGTAACAAGCACGTGCTTGGTGTCGTTTGGGCCACTTGTTTGTACTGCTCTTAGTGCATCAACGTTCAACAAATATCAAAATGTATAATAAATTGGTCAATTTCCTCATGAAATTTCATTAAATTAATTTTATTTTCTTACAGGGCCTTACACATCTAGTCTCCACTTCAAAATGACGTATGAAAAAAAATTTTTTATTGTTTTGGGGCTACTTTTAAGAAATGTAAAAATAATGTATGCATTGCTAAGAGCACAAACTGCGCCCTTAAGGTGTGTTTCACAATAGGGAAACCGGTTTCCTTTAAACCTGTTTAATGACGGACAGCCCATTTCCTCGATATTAATGAGCTGACGACTCCTAAAAAACGTCTGTAGAAATCGTTTCTTTTCCACACCTTTACAAATAATTTGTTTTCCGCTTGTAATTGTCCTTAGATACTTTCGAGTTTGTGGAAAATATTTTCTCCATCGTTCCAAAAAATTTTGTGATGTGTATTGGTTAACCAAATTGCAGTCTTTCGAGATTTTGTATTTAGCAAAGTAAAATCATATGGTGGTTCTATTAAAAAACTATTATTCAAGCTTGGATCTTTTTGAATACAATTCCAATTTCCTTTAGAATTATATTATTATTATTATCAAAGAAACCTTGAACATCAACCGAAACAGTATCTTTCAACATTTTTCTAATGTTAAACAACTCGTTGTACTATTTGGGTATTTTCATGACTTGGTGTCTTTAGTTCTATTGAAATTCTCACATCAATAAGACCAATTTTTACTGATTCGTTTTGATATGAAAGAACAACCACAATAATAGGGTTCTTCAATTTAAATTCATTTGGGTCAAAAATGGTTGTGACTCACGATTATAGTAACTACATTAAAATCTTGTATACATTTCATACAGCTGAGCATACTGATTCTTACTAAAATCAACATTCAGATTATCATATGGATATGACTCAGAATTCAAGTGAACTTTCAAGTTTGATAAGTTATTTGTGATAAGTTCTCCATTTAGTGTAAATCCAAGTATGGAAAATCTTGGTTTTCGCGGTTAGCCGACAATTTCACATTCCAGCTCTGTTGACTCCCAAACCCAATTTGGGGTTAACATGTAAATCCCAACTCTGGAATGCGATTGGTAGGTTAAGACCACTTTTAATAATATCGTACATCTTAATTTTTGTAAAATCGCTCAGAGTTACATGGGGAATTTTCCAGGTTTTATTCGTAATTTCCAGTTTAAAAGTTTGTTCATTTCTGGTTTGTTCAAGATTCACCGAGATTCTTAGTTAGCATCAACACTAGTTCGTGTTTACAATTTAACAAAACTTTTTTATAATCCTCAGCAAATCCCAACAAATTTTTTAATGGTACAGAAAAGTTAAAGGTGGGTCCCGTACAAAATTTCATCTCCACTGCTCCATCCGGAATTTAATAGATTTTGACTTTGAAGATTATCCAGAGATATATAATTTTTTAGGGTAGTACTCATATTGACATCGACTTGACACGTTGAACACGTTGTATTTAGTTGTTACCTAGCAGTATTTTGATGGTTAGTCTTGTTTCTGTTTAGTCTTGTTTTTGGATGGTTACTTTTGTATATTACCTGTACAGTACTTGGTTTTGTATGGTTACTATCTGTACAGTATCTGTAAAGTACTTGGTTTTAGATGGTAACTAAATGTTAACAAGTATTATAGTTGCTATAGTCTCTTATTAACACACAAGTTAAAGTTTCTAAGATGTGTTAGCCAATCACACTTGCAGTGAACTATCATTACCTTACCGTCATCAAAGTCACATGTCCAAGACCCAAGGACATTGAATAAAATACTTCCCCTTCATTTGTAATTAATTACAGTCAGCAACAAAATTTTTAGGATCACTCAATATTTTTTTATATATTTTATTATTGTAAACATATTTCATTAAATTCATAATTAATTATATTTAATATATATTTGTATATAATTAATTTTCTTACTCCATCCCTCTGTAAGAAACATGTCGGTTATTAATCTTCGTTCCAAACGCAGATTTTCGCTTGGTTCCCATAGATAGATGTAAAATAGTTCTCACAATGTAATCTTTCTCAGATGTCAACTATTTTTCTAGTTCTAGTTTTCTAGTTCTATTCTATTTATATACTATTTGTATGAGTATGACATCATTGTCTAAGATTCTGAATAAGTTTAATAAACTCTTTAATTACAATACTCATCTGGTTTTCGTGATTCATGATGAGCTGCTTGGACTTTGATTACTAGCTGTTATTAACTGTTATGAGCTATTCTTAGATGGTTACTATCTGCTTGGTAAATGTCTATTAGTTGCTTACTAGTTTATATTAGCTGGTTACTATATGTTTAGTAGATGTATACAAGATGTTTAGTATCTGGTTTCTATATGTTTAGTAGATGTATACAAGTTGTTTACCAGATGTATCCAAGTTGCTTACTAGCTATTTAGTATCTGGTTTCTATATGTTTAGTAGATGTATACAAGTTGTTTACTAGCTGTTTAGTATCTGGTTTCTATATGTTTAGTATCTGTTTACTTGATGTTTACTTATTATTATTAGCTGGTTACAAGTTGTTATTAACGTCTACGAGCTTTTGTAGTCTTTTGTTAAGAACGATCAAAAATTCCTGATCACTAGACGACTTTCGATGTGAAGTAAAAACTTACACTCTAATTTTCAATGTGTTTGCTATGTACGTGAGAAAGAACGCAAAGCCAAAATATCTCAAGATTTATATATAAAACTTAGAGGAACATATCCGATTATGTTGGGGGAAGATGTATCCTGTGATTGTAAAACTAATTAAGAAATAAATTGTTCACAAGCTGTCTAAAAGCTGTTTAGAAGCTGTTTTGATAAACAATTTTGATTCATAATGACAGATACTAAGAATATATATTAATATCATCCACTTTAACTAGTATATTGTTAAAATAAAACATTTCCATTTTTAATGTTCTTTTATCTTATGTAGGTATAATAAGTTAAATCTTAACTACGATAGCTAGCCTTACATCCCATAACTATAGTTATTAGCTACAATAAAATGTCTAGAAAGAACAAAATATATGAATGTCAATAACGATTTAAAACTAACTATAATTGTGAATGTTGGGGCGGTGCGGCTTGATCGGAGAAATAGTTGAAGCCCCAATATCGAGTGGTACGCATAAAAATACGCGGGTACTTTTGGGTTTTTACGCGACGTGCGTAGGTGTTTATTAGTACACTTTGAAACATGAACTGCTTAAGCCTAACTTAACTTAAGCGCTCCAGAGCAGAGCGGAGACTTAGGGGAGAGATGGAGAGGGAGAGCGGACGGCAGTGCGAGCGCGCGAGATATAGAAATCTGGATAAAAGTGCCGCTCGACACTGTCTCCTGAAATTAAACGCCCTTTTGGCGTGAACATTCTCCCCCCCCTTGCGAGGACACCCGTAGCAAGAACCTCAGGATAGTAGGCTCAGGAATATGTTGGAAGTGTAGATCGGTCGTCCGTATGTAGGAGAGTGTGGTGGGCCTTTCCACACTTGTGGCAGTGATGACCACTGCGGCAGGAGTCCTTGGAATGATTGTGAGCCAAGCAATTGGAGCAGTACTTCTGGATTTGTACTTCCTGAAGCCGATTCTGGGGGCTTAGCCGTAGAAAGTGGTGGCACTTCCGTAGAGGATGGATCTTTTGGCAGACTCGGCATTGGTAGGATTTAATACCTCGAGTACGTCTGCCATCCAAGGCGGGGTATGGAACCCAATATTCGGATGGAGTATTCTTAGGAGGAACTTTTTGTACGGAAACTTGCGTTGAATAGGACGAAATGATGTGTGGAACTGAGGCGGATACTGGCCTTGGAGGGTCGGATGGAATCGTCGGAGTAGTAGGACCGCTGTTTCGATGCAGCAATGTGTGATGCCGATCTTGGCAAGTGAGACAGTTGTGAGCGCTTGTGCAATCCCGGAATTGATGGCTACTTGCAAAGCAATTGGAGCACAACTGCTTCCTTTGGATATAGGCTAAGCGATCTTCTACCGTCATCTGTAGGAAGCGTGGACATATACGCACGGGGTGGTTCTTCTTCGAACACAGATCGCAGCCTTTGGTTATCGGAACTAACCTTGTGTTGAAGGAATTTATTTTTGGAAATTCTGCCTCTCGATTTGTGTCTTTGGACTGGACGTGGTGGAAATTGGCAGATCGGAAGCTATCGACGGCCTCAAGAGTTAGATGGCGCTCCGTCAAATATGAATCAAGCTCAAGCCACGTTGGAATTTCGGCTTTATTTTGGATGAATTGCTCCCATAATGAGAGAGTGAGCTTTGGTAGTTTTGTCGAGCACATATAAACCAGGATAGGGTCCCAATTCTCAATATTAACACCGGAAAATTTTAAGGAAGTTAAGCAACCTTGAAAAGTGCGTTGAAGTTCCTTTAAGGCTGCTCCCGACTCCTGTGCTATGGATTGCACATTAAAAAGTGTTTTCAGGTGACTGTTCACCTGCAATCGCTTATTTTCGAAACGCTCAGTTAGGTTATTCCAGGCTGAGCGAAAGCCATCTGTAACGAACTGATTTTTATTGTCTGCTCGCTACGAGATTCGTGCGGCTAGCTCAGTATATTGTGTGTTCGTCCCACCAAATTTATATTAACGTGACCGCCCAGTAGCTCAGTGAGAAAGCATAGAATTCACGGGTTCGTATTGGGTTTTATTGCGGGTATATTATTACAAGTGTCTTAGTCGCTTGGTTGGCTTTGACTCGTTGCTTGTGACCTTCGGTGCTTCCGCCGGTCCTGGATGACTCTACGACCTCTCGCCTTGATGACTCGGTGCTCCCGTCCTGTAGCTCCCTGAAGATACTCGCAGCTCCCTGAAGATCCTCGCCGCTCCCTGAAGATCCTCGCAGCTCCCTGAAGATGCTCGCTCGCGGTTCGCTTCTCACGCGTGACTTGGTGACTGCTGGTAACGACTCGGACTCGTGAGGGGTATCGGCCGTACGGGCTTAGGGAAGCGTCACCGTTCTCAGACTAGGGTGAACAGAAGCTGCGCTCTCCAGGATCGCTCCTTTCGACACACCGCCGCCTGTCCCTTGCTCTGTCCCGGATGGTCCCACTGGGGTTTCTGCTCAGCCCGCGCGGACAGTCAAGGCGGTAACGCCAGGAAGCTGCCCCGCGCCTTACCTCGCTTCCACGCCTAGTGTAAACGAACGTTCCACCCTAGCCTCACCCTTTTGCTTTTTGTCCGGGACGTTCCCGTGTGGCTTGTGGTACTCGGGGTTCGGGCACGCCGCTCCGGGACCTCGCAAGTCGAATCCGTAGGGCTCTCCTGGATAATTCCACTCGAGACCGTACCGATCGACCGCTCTCCCTTCTGGCTTGTTATATTCGTGGTTCGGGCACGCCGCTCCGGGACCTCGCAAGTCGAATCCGTAGGGCTCTCCTGGACAATTCCACTCGAGACCTTACTGATCGACCGCTCTCCCTTCTGGCTTGTTATACTCTTTCCAGGCGTAACGCCAGGACTGTGTGGACAGGATTAACCGACCGCCTTGACCTAGCCGTGTGATGCCCTCTGGATCTCAGCTACCTGCGTCTCAATTCGGAGATTCCTGGTATCCCAATCCCGAACGTCTCGACGTAGCAATCTCGCTCCTTGTAGGCTCCCACGGCGCTGCTTCTCTGGCGACTCGACTTGCTGCTGCTCCCTTGTAGATTATCTGGTTGTTTGATTGTTCACTTTGGTATCTGAGTGATCTTGACGGTTTGACTCCTTGTGATCGACTGATCCAGCTGCCAGCGCTCTGCGGCCTTATATAGGGCCTCCAAGCACCGTTATTTCCCTTTTGCGCACGGCCCGCTGGATCTCTCCACTTTGGGTCCAAAGTCCGTGCCTCCTGGATGACCCACTTGTCCTTTATGTACCGCTTCCAATGGACGTTCCGCCCACTGCTGCCGTTCCGCTGATTCCCGTGCCGCTTGTGGCACGCCTGTGTGCCGCTCCACTGCCGAGATGTGGCACTTCCTCTCCCGGTCCAAAGTTCACGGGAGAGTCCAAAGTCCAGAGGAGTTCCGTTATCCCCTTCTGCATACGGCACTCTTGCTCTGCCCGCGAAGTCTCCATACTCTCTCGATCTCCATCCTTGGTCTCCAATCTCTCTCGCTCTCCTTCGTTGGTCTCCAAACTCTCTCACTCTCCATCCTTGGTCTCCAATCTCTCTCGCTCTCCTTCATTGGTCTCCAAACTCTCTCGCTCTCCTTCGTTGGTCTCCGAACTCTCTCGATCTCCCCGCCGCGCCGTTACTACGCGAATTCGCCGCGTATCTGGTAAGCGGCCGGCCATCTGCTGCTGCTTCTATTTGTGGGGAGTTATTCAACTCCTCACATTCCCCCCTTACTTCGGGAAACATTTAAGACTGGTTCCTACTCTCCGGCGTTTCCTTGCTTATCCTAGCCTTTGAGTCCTTGTGATTCCCGCGGCGCTCCCTCGTTGCTCCCTCGATGCTCCCTCGACGCTCCTAACTCCCTTGAGTTTCTACAGCGGGGGTCATCCTCCTCGTAGCAACTTTAAATCTCCCGCGCCGATATTTCCTGTGTTCCCACTGGGACATCGATACTCCTGGGCTATCGATCCCCAGCTCGCTGCTCATTGCTGCGTCTTACTCCATTCCGTGTCTCCTCCGCCTGGTCACACCATTCGTGCGTGATCGATATTTATTCGCTATCGACGGTGCGGCGTTGCCACCTGCTCGTTGCGATACTTCCACCTTGGCCGATATTTCCATTGTCGTGTGCCCATCGATCGCACTATCGTCCAGTGCCAATCGATCGCCTATCGAGGCGCCCCCTTCCCTGGCTCATGGTGATTTTGCAACTTTCTAGGTAAGTTTTCGCATTTCCTCACTCCTTTCTATTTCATCCTTTCTCTCTCCACATGACCTCTCTCGCCTCTCGTCTCTCTCTCTCGCCCTTCAATCGTCCTCAGCCGGCTGAGCCTGGCTTTACGCTGACAACACTCGAACGCTGGTGCGGAGAGGACTTCGCATTTGCTTCGCTGCAGGTAAGTATTTTGGTGTCGCTTGGCTGCTTCCTGTCTTAACCCAATATTGATTTCAGGACGCTGGAGCTGCCATGTATGCCCCTTACTTCTGGCCCCTGTTTCAGCCGCGTTTCCCGTTCTATGTCGGTTTTTTTTTCCTTTTTTTTTTTTTTTAAACTCTGTGTTTTCTCGGTTTATTTAATTTTTTATTTTTGCTCCTCGAACACTCTCATGCCCGCCAGCCCCAACCGGACGCGGAACGCGCGCCCCTCTCTCCATACGCGCACGCTGCGCCTGCCGCCCAGGATGCGAGCCTCCTGTACCACCGGTGTCTCCGCGATCCCTTCGGGCCACTCCGTCTCCGCGATTTCTCGCCATCGCTGTCCTTCCGGCGCCGACACCGTCCGCGACAACTTTGGCCGGGCCACCACCTCGGCCACTTCGGGCGCCGAGTGCTGCCGCTTGAGCGGAGGACGGCCGTTTCCCACGGGCTCAGGCCACACCCAGGGTCCTCGCTCCAGATGCTCCGCGGTTCCTGCGCTCCCGGTTGACGTTGGCGTCGACGGCCCTGTCCTTGGCGTTGCTGGTCCGGTGCTCGGCGTCGGTGGTGCCCACTGCTCCGGTCTGCCACGGGTCCTGGGGTCCAGCGGGCTCACCCGGGGACCACACTCTTCCCATATCCGGGGTTCTTCCGCCGCTGCCGTCTCCTCCGCGGGTCCCTCCGGCCAGGTCCAGACGACCGTCTGCTGTCGCCACCTTACCCCTTCGGCCACGAACGTCCGGGTGCTGTGGCTCACGTGGGCCGCCGGGATATCGGTCCGGATGTGTTGCTGCTGCGGTGGTGGCTGCTGCTGCGGTGGCTGCTGCTGCTGCGGTGGCTGCTGCTGCGGTGGCTGCTGCTGCGGTGGTGGCTGCTGCTGCGATGGCTGCTGCTGCGGTGTCTGCTGCTGCGGTGGTGGCTGCTGCTGCGGTGGCTGCTGCTGCGGTGGTGGCTGCTGCTGTGGTGGCTGCTGCTGCGGTGGTGGCTGCTGCGGTGGTGGCGGCTGCTGCGGTGGTGGCTGCTGCGGTGGTGGCGGCTGCTGCGGTGGTGGCGGCTGCTGCGGTGGCTGCTGCTGCTGCGGTGGCTGCTGCTCGTACCTCGGCGTGGGCGGTCGCGCTGGCGTCCACCGTGGTGACCCCTCGTACCGCGGTGTGGGCGGGATTTCGGGCAGCCACCGCGGAGGCGAGGACGCCCATTCGTCTGCCACTTCTTGCGGCGTGGTGCAGGGTTCGGGCGCATACCTCGGCGTAGGTGGGTACCCCGGGTTTTCCCACAGCTGCGCCTCCTCCTCCTCGGCCATCCGTAGCTGGGCCTGCCACTCCGGCGTCTCCTCCATTTCCTTCAACCGCCGCTCCTCGTCTCGCCTTCGCGCCTCGCACTTGCGCCGGAACTCCCACGTAGCCGCTACCACAGCCTCGGCATGGCTACTGAGAGCCAGCTGGTCCTGGGGCGGCTCTTCGCTGGCCCACTCTACCTCCGCCGCGCCAGTCGGGATGCGGCCGTCGGCCCTGTTGACCGCTTTGCGAAGCCGCCATCGCCGTTGCTCCACCCGTGGGTCCTCCACCAACTCGACGTCGCTGTCGGAGCTGATCACCGGATCGGGGACGCCCCGCCCGGAGATCCGCCGCGAGGTTCGGGTAGGCCGGGCTGCCGACCATCCTTGCCCCGGGCTAGATCCTCCGGACGGCTGGTGGACAGCCATCATCCTGCGCGCCTCGCTTCTGGTTACACGTGTGCTCATGATTGCTCGTTGATTTTGATTGTGCAGCTGGAGCCTGGGCTCCCTTTAACGACACCTCGGTTCCGAGCCTTCCTCTTTGCTCAATCCCGCTATTTCCATCGGCCTCTCCTTCTTACTACTCAGATCTACGGTACAGCTCTCTGCTCTGTACCGTCTTCCCTCTTCCTTCGGCAGACTTTTGATGCGTGTTTTTTCTTTTCCTCCGATCAGTCCCAATCGAGACCTTAGACGCTCTGGTTCGCTCCCTTTGTGTTCTTAACGTTCTCCTGATGTCCTTTATGTGTTTCATTGCGCCTTTGTAGATGACCTGTAGTATCCTTGGAGTTATCCTTGGAATTTGTTCGTAGTATCCTTTGGGAATCCTTGCAGGTATCCTTGGACTCTTTCCGTAGTACCCTTTGGGAATCCTTGGACGTATCCTTTGACTCCTTTCGTAGTATCCTTTGGGCATCCTTGAAGGTATTCTTGGACACCCTTCGTAGTATCCTTTGGGCATCCTTGAAGGCATTCTTGGACACCCTTCGTAGTATCCTTTGGGCATCCTTGAAGGTATTCTTGGACACCCTTCGTAGTATCCTTTGGGCATCCTTGAAGGTATTCTTGGACACCCTTCGTAGTATCCTTTGGGCATCCTTGAAGGTATTCTTGGACACCCTTCGTAGTATCCTTTGGGCATCCTTGAAGGTATTCTTGGACACCCTTCGTAGTATCCTTTGGGCATCCTTGAAGGTATTCTTGGACACCCTTCGTAGTATCCTTTGGGCATCCTTGAAGGTATTCTTGGACACCCTTCGTAGTATCCTTTGGGCATCCTTGAAGGTATTCTTGGACACCCTTCGTAGTATCCTTTGGGCATCCTTGAAGGTATTCTTGGACACCCTTCGTAGTATCCTTTGGGCATCCTTGAAGGTATTCTTGGACACCCTTCGTAGTATCCTTTGGGCATCCTTGAAGGTATTCTTGGACACCCTTCGTAGTATCCTTTGGGCATCCTTGAAGGTATTCTTGGACACCCTTCGTAGTATCCTTTGGGCATCCTTGTGGGTATCCTTGGACTTTTAATGTTGTTTTGCATCTGTTGTGTCTGCTTGCTGTAGCCGCTCGCCTGTGTTTTCCGTTTGTTGCTGTTTCAGCTCGCTTACGTGGATGGTCCGCTCTTTCTTTGTGTTTATGTGTCTTATTTTGCAGATTACTGGTGACGCAAAACCTATGACTTGGTAAGGTCCGTCGTATCTTGGGGCCAATTTTGCTGCGAACCCCTCGGCCGCTTTTGATAAATGGTGTTCCTTGGCCCACACGACGTCACCGACCTTTGGCGTCCATTGCCTCCTCCTTAGGTTATAATGCCTAGCCTGGTCCTGGGATGCTTTCTCCAGGTTCCGCCTTACAATCTCGAAGATTTCCCTGAGTTTGTTAGCATTCTCTTCCGGGGTCTCTGTCGGTCGTCCGGTCCCTACGGTTTCTCTGTCGTATAGGGCGCTCGGTAGTCTTGGTTCTCTGCCTTGGGTAATGAACGACGGTGTGTAACCTGTGGATTCTGAAACGCTCGTGTTTACTGCCAGCATGATTTCTGGCCATTTTTCGTCCCAGTCTCTTTGGTTCTGCCCTGCGAACTGCGCAATCATTGTTTTCACCGTCCTATTGGCTCTCTCAGTCGGGTTCTCCTGTGGGGTGTATGGAGCTGTGAACTGTTGCCTGGCTCCCATTTCGGCCAGGAAACTCTTGAAGGTTTTGCTGGTAAACTGGACTCCGTTGTCCGTTATGACTATTTTGGGGACCCCATACCTCGCGATTATGCGTTCTTTGAAAGCTTTCATTAGAGATTCGGCCGTCGCGCTTCGCAGCGGCACCAACTCAGTCCACTTGGAGAACCTGTCTATCAATACCAGCAGCATTTGGTTGCCGTGTTTCGAACGCGGCAGGGGTCCGACGAAGTCCGCACATACCGTAGCCCATGGTTCCTCTGGCACCTGCGTAAGCATTTTCCCAGCCATTTGCATCTGATTCGGCTTGAACCTCATGCATGTCTCGCATACTCGCACGTGGGCTCGGGCGTCTCTGTGCATTCCTGGCCAGTAGTACCGGGCTGCCAGACGTGCTATTGTCTTTCGGCTTCCTACATGGCCAGCCGCCGGTGAGTCGTGGTTCTCCTTCAGCACCGTTTCCCGCAGCGCTTTCGGGACGCACATCTTCCATGTTGCAACATCTTCGCTGCCCGCTCTATGGGGTATATTCCTGTACAGGGTGTTACCCTCCATCACGTAGTCTGGATACTTTTGCGGCTGGGTCCTTATCTTTTCGCGCATTTCCAGAATCCAGCTGCATGCTGCAGAAGCTTCCGCCGCCGAAGTCTCCTTGATCCCTCGAAGCGTTTCCGGCAGTGGCTGCCTTGACAAAGCGTCTGCCACCACGTTGAGTTGCCCTTTCCTGTACGCTATTTCGAAGTCGTACTGCTGCAACTCCAGGGCCCATCTGGCGATCCTCCCTGAAGGGCTCTCTATGCTGTTGAGCCACTTCAGTGCCATGTGGTCGGTTACTACTTTAAAGTGGTAACCTTCCAGATACGGCTTGAGCTTTCGGATTGCCCAGACGATTGCCAAGCACTCCTTCTCGGTTGTTGAGTAATTCTTCTCAGCGCCGTTTAGCGTTCGGCTTGAGTAAGAGATTACCTTTTCGCCTCGTTCAGTTTCCTGGGTCAAGATTGCCCCGATGCCGTAGTCGCTTGCGTCAGTTTGCAAGATGAATGGTTTGTCGAAGTCCGGGCATGCCAGTACGGGGTCTGCGACGAGTCTTGCCTTCACCTCTTCGAACGCCGTCTGATGTTCCTGTGTCCACACCCATTTATTGCCCTTGCGTAGCAGATCGTTGAGAGGTTTGACTATTTTTGCGAAGTCAGGTACAAACCGGCGGTACCATGACGCTACGCCCAGGTACTGTCGGAGCTCTCTTACTGTCGATGGTGGTTCTAGTTCGGCGATGGCTGCTACCTTTTCCGGATCCGTGCCTATTCCTTCGCTAGTCACTCGATGACCGAGATATAACAGCTCTTTCTTAAAAAATTGACACTTTTCCGGGTTTAATCTCAGATTTGCCTCCTTTAGTCGTCGGAAAACTTCCTTTAGGTTGGCCTTATGTTCTTCCAGCGAGCGCCCGATCACTATGATGTCGTCCTGGTAAGCAAATGCGTGCGGCGACATTTCTGGGCCGATCACCCGGTCCAGCACCCGTTGAAAAGTCGCAGACGCCGAATGAAGTCCGAATGGCATTACTTTCCATTGGAATAAACCTTTCCCCGGCACTGTAAATGCCGTATACTGCCTGCTGTCCGCTTTCAGTGGGATTTGCCAGTACCCATCCTTTAGGTCCAAGCTGCTGATGTACCGTGCTTCCCTCAGTTGGTCGAGAATATAATTTATTCGGGGCATCGGGTAGGCATCCTTTACAGATTTGGCGTTTATTTGCCTAAAGTCGACGCACAGTCTCCATTTGCCCGTCTTTTTTCTAACCATCACGATGGGAGAACTGTATGGGCTTGTTGAGTGTTCTATGTATCCCATTTGGAGAAGCTCGTCCACCTTCGCATTGATCTCCCCTTGAACTTTCGGATTCTTGGGATAGTATCGCTGCTTTATTGGTTTGTCGTCTTTCATCGTGATCTGATGCTCTGCCATGTTTGATGTTCCCTTCATGCTGCTGAAAGTCGATAGCTCTGCCTCCAGGAATTTCGTCGTGTCGTCATCTTCGCTTGCCCGTTGTACGACTGCCACCGACAACTTTTCCTCGAGCCATCCCTTGTGACGATTCCTGGCCGGTATTATCACTTCGTGTCCAGCGCACTTAATTTCGGTACCGACTTGTGTTAGAAAGTTCCATCCCAACACCAATGAATCCACTACTCCTGGTAGTATCAGCAGGCTCATGCTCAGTCGCTTGTTCCCGAACGCAATTTCCACCTCCAGCTGCTCATCGATTCCGCCACATCTTCCGTCTGCCAACCTAACTTGCCGTCGTATCCTCGTAATCTTTCCGAGGGCAGCCAGGTCGTCCGCCAGCTCTTTGCTTATAAAGCTTGCTGTTGCCCCGGTGTCGATTGTGGCCTTGTATGTGCCCCCACCAATCGTCACCGCTGCGGACAACTGCTGCTCCTCCTCGATCAGCTTTCCCGTTAGTTTGGAGAGGTAGCATCTTGCGACCCCCGCTCGCCTCTCTGCGGCTGAGATCGCTGGGCATTTCCCGCCTGCTGGCAGCATTCAACGCTCCTGACGCCTACTCTCCCGCACACCCAGCAGAACAACAGGCGTTGGTGCCGACATCCCCGCGCCCAGTGTCCATGACCGCCGCACTTTCGGCAGGCCTCCTGGGGGTCTGTGATGTGTGTCGTTTCACGAGGCCTTTGTGTTGTACTTGGTGGCCTCCAAACATTGTTTGCTGGTTGCATCTGTTGCTGTTGTGGTGGTGTCCATTGGCCTCCGCGTGGTGCTCCTGTTGCCTGCTGCCGTGGTACTCGGTTAGGTGGCGACCATTGGTCGTTTCCCCGCGTCTCCTGGATTCCTGTCTCTTCGCATCTTCTGCATGTTACCTGCGCTGGCGATGACGACTTGTTCTTCGAGAATTTGTTTTCTTGCGCGAACGCTTCCCGCTCCTTTTCCAGTTCTTCATACTCGTCTGCTAATATCATCAGCGTGTCCAGGTCCGACACTTTGTATGCCCTTAGGAAGATCCTTAGACTGGGGGTGCAGTTCTCTTTAATGACCCTTAACGTCTCTTTCGTAGAATAGTTAAGTGGCCTCACCATCGTCTGCATGTCGATCATGTAGTCCTTGAACGACTCGCTGAAGCCTTGCTTCCTTTGCCGGACCTGGTCCGCCAGCCTGGTGAAGAAGTCTCTTGGCAGGAAATATGTGTGGAAGCTTTCAATGAATTCTGCCCATGTTCTCCATTGCTTATTGTTGGCGATGAACCATTTCAAGGCCCTTCCTTTTAGCAACTCCGGCATCGCTCGAGGGATCATATCAAGCTCCAAACCGTACGTGTTGGCGGACCATTCTACCTGCTCCAGGAACTCGAATGGTTTTTCCGCCCCGTCGAACCTGAACGACCATTCGCGGACCTGCTTAGCGACCTTTGCATAGTCCGACTGGCTTGGTCTCGGGATCAGCGCTGCTGCTTTCTTTTCCTGGCTTGACTCTCTCCTGTGGGCCTCTTTCTGTATGTTGTCAACGCTCAGGCTTGCCACCAGGTTGTCCCCTTCAGCGTTCGTTAATGTAATGCTTGGGCCGGCTCTGTCGTAGTATGTCGCCTCTAGCTCGGCCCAGATGTCGACGAGTTGTGGATCGTTCTCTGTTTCGGAGTAGTATTCCGATAGTGCCTTCCTCATGTCGTCTAGCCTGCCCTCCAGGGCGACGTTGAGCCTCTGTGCGACATGGGCGAAGTCTTCCTTCTTGAGGCGGTAAATCCACTTCTTTCCCATTTTTACTGTGCTGTTCTCACTGTTGGGACAATCACGTTGGGCGCCAGATGTAACGAACTGATTTTTATTGTCTGCTCGCTACGAGATTCGTGCGGCTAGCTCAGTATATTGTGTGTTCGTCCCACCAAATTTATATTAACGTGACCGCCCAGTAGCTCAGTGAGAAAGCATAGAATTCACGGGTTCGTATTGGGTTTTATTGCGGGTATATTATTACAAGTGTCTTAGTCGCTTGGTTGGCTTTGACTCGTTGCTTGTGACCTTCGGTGCTTCCGCCGGTCCTGGATGACTCTACGACCTCTCGCCTTGATGACTCGGTGCTCCCGTCCTGTAGCTCCCTGAAGATACTCGCAGCTCCCTGAAGATCCTCGCCGCTCCCTGAAGATCCTCGCAGCTCCCTGAAGATGCTCGCTCGCGGTTCGCTTCTCACGCGTGACTTGGTGACTGCTGGTAACGACTCGGACTCGTGAGGGGTATCGGCCGTACGGGCTTAGGGAAGCGTCACCGTTCTCAGACTAGGGTGAACAGAAGCTGCGCTCTCCAGGATCGCTCCTTTCGACACACCGCCGCCTGTCCCTTGCTCTGTCCCGGATGGTCCCACTGGGGTTTCTGCTCAGCCCGCGCGGACAGTCAAGGCGGTAACGCCAGGAAGCTGCCCCGCGCCTTACCTCGCTTCCACGCCTAGTGTAAACGAACGTTCCACCCTAGCCTCACCCTTTTGCTTTTTGTCCGGGACGTTCCCGTGTGGCTTGTGGTACTCGGGGTTCGGGCACGCCGCTCCGGGACCTCGCAAGTCGAATCCGTAGGGCTCTCCTGGATAATTCCACTCGAGACCGTACCGATCGACCGCTCTCCCTTCTGGCTTGTTATATTCGTGGTTCGGGCACGCCGCTCCGGGACCTCGCAAGTCGAATCCGTAGGGCTCTCCTGGACAATTCCACTCGAGACCTTACTGATCGACCGCTCTCCCTTCTGGCTTGTTATACTCTTTCCAGGCGTAACGCCAGGACTGTGTGGACAGGATTAACCGACCGCCTTGACCTAGCCGTGTGATGCCCTCTGGATCTCAGCTACCTGCGTCTCAATTCGGAGATTCCTGGTATCCCAATCCCGAACGTCTCGACGTAGCAATCTCGCTCCTTGTAGGCTCCCACGGCGCTGCTTCTCTGGCGACTCGACTTGCTGCTGCTCCCTTGTAGATTATCTGGTTGTTTGATTGTTCACTTTGGTATCTGAGTGATCTTGACGGTTTGACTCCTTGTGATCGACTGATCCAGCTGCCAGCGCTCTGCGGCCTTATATAGGGCCTCCAAGCACCGTTATTTCCCTTTTGCGCACGGCCCGCTGGATCTCTCCACTTTGGGTCCAAAGTCCGTGCCTCCTGGATGACCCACTTGTCCTTTATGTACCGCTTCCAATGGACGTTCCGCCCACTGCTGCCGTTCCGCTGATTCCCGTGCCGCTTGTGGCACGCCTGTGTGCCGCTCCACTGCCGAGATGTGGCACTTCCTCTCCCGGTCCAAAGTTCACGGGAGAGTCCAAAGTCCAGAGGAGTTCCGTTATCCCCTTCTGCATACGGCACTCTTGCTCTGCCCGCGAAGTCTCCATACTCTCTCGATCTCCATCCTTGGTCTCCAATCTCTCTCGCTCTCCTTCGTTGGTCTCCAAACTCTCTCACTCTCCATCCTTGGTCTCCAATCTCTCTCGCTCTCCTTCATTGGTCTCCAAACTCTCTCGCTCTCCTTCGTTGGTCTCCGAACTCTCTCGATCTCCCCGCCGCGCCGTTACTACGCGAATTCGCCGCGTATCTGGTAAGCGGCCGGCCATCTGCTGCTGCTTCTATTTGTGGGGAGTTATTCAACTCCTCACACATCATTGGTGAGTGGGGATCTTGAAACTATGGAATGAGCTTCGCCACTTGTTTTTGAATTTAAGTGGAATAATTTTTCAACGGGCGTTAGACTCGGATTGTCTATGTATATTGCCGTGAAAAGGTCCCGGAAAGTCGGCCAGCGAAGATAATCGCCAGAGAAAACCTCTGTGTCGATAGGAGGGAGCCGACAGCCATAAGACGTGGAATTTTGGGACGGAGTTACTGGAGCTTGAGGTATTTGGGAGGAGCCCTTTTGGATTTGTTCCATCAGCTGCGCGGCAAATATTTCGTAAGTGGAGTACGTTTGGTAATACTTGGACTTTAGTATGGATTTTGTGTCTGCGGCGCTCTCGCCTGCGGCTATAATGCAGTCGGAGCATATGTCGTATGCTGCCTTTACCGTTTGCCACAAGGAATTGAGATGATCGCGACGGATTTTATAGGCGGATAACGTTGGTGTAGGAGCACCTGGAGCGTTCACAGTGGCCTCAAAGTGGATCAGACAGTCAGCTGTGGCCATAAATCGGGTTAAAGCGGATTTTACTGATGTTGCCATGACGTTAAATAATTTAGAATTTTAATTCTGATGTAAGGAAACGGATTGGAATCAAATTGGAATTTAGGAACCAATTAAGATTGTAAATATATACGGTCACACTGTCGGATAGGCAATAAATATTTAATATATCGGATGGTCGGACTTATGTAAGGAATTAAGGACTTTAATATTGTTTGTTTGAAAGGAACACTTTTTTGTGAGCTCTTGACCCACTGTGCACTGGCGATATACGTATGTATGTACACTGTACATATGTACATATGTGGGGTGCGAATAGCGGAATAACGTTGCGGGAATTGGAAAGACTTCGCTTATGTTTGTATGTCGGTGCGTTTGTTTGTCACCTGCACAACTAAATTGCAAACGATTTGCTGGAGTAAATTTGTGGATATTGTCACTTTGTTTTTAATTTTAGAAATAGTTTAGCCGTATTTGTAGGTCGAGAAAAGTAGTTGGAGTGGACTGTATTAGATTGTTTTTGTAAATATACACATGCAGCTGGAACACAGTAAAAAACAAGGAAGAACGCTATAGTCGAGTACCTCGACTATCAGATACCCGTTACTCAGCTAAATGGAGATATGCAAGCAGCAAAGCGAGATTAAAATGCGCCACCTACCGGCGGTATACAGATTTAAGCGTTATGGGCGTTAGAGTGGGCGTGGCAAAAGTTTTTTTCGGATCAATCGATAGGTATCGACGAGACCAATACATTTCAGTTAAAATTTTTTATCTAGCATGAAAATTGTGGGCGTCACAGGTTTTTGCGGTTTGTGGGCGTTAAAGAGGGCGTGGCAAACTTTCGTTTGAGTCAATCGATAGGTAATGACGAGACAAATAAATTTCAGTTAAAATTTTTTATCTAGCATAAAAATTGTGGGCGTCACAGGTTTTCGCGGTTTGTGGGCGTTAAAGTGGGCGTGGCAAACTTTTTTTTAGGTCAATCGATAGGTATTGATGTGAACATTACATTTCAGTTAAAATTTGTATTCTAGCATCAAAACTGTAGGAGCCACAGTTTTGGGCGGTTTGTGGGCGTTAGAGTGGGCGTGGCACTCTACTGAAACAAACTTGCGCTGCGCAGGAATCTCAGGAATCTGCGTGCCTAATCCCAGTATTGTAACTCTCATAGTTTCCGAGATCTCAGCGTTCATACGGACAGACGGACAGACGGACAGACGGACAGACGGACAGACGGACAGACGGACAGACGGACAGACGGACAGACGGACAGACGGACATGGCTAGATCGACTCGGCTAGTGATCCTGATCAAGAATATATATACTTTATGGGGTCGGAAACGCTTCCTTCTGCCTGTTACATACTTTCCGACGAATCTAGTATACCCTTTTACTCTACGAGTAACGGGTATAATAAAGAGTGCAAATCTTAAGGGAAAATTTTATGACCGGGAATTTTTTACTGCGGCTGAGTTATATTTTACACACGATTGGAATTGAAAATATATTTGACAAATATTTTCGTTGAATAGTAGCACTGAAATATTTACTGAAATTGTTTCAAGTGTGCAACTGTGGGCAAAGGAAACTGGAATATTGTCGGGCACAAGTAACGGAATTGAAATACATATATTAAGTGCCGTTGCGTCGGATTAATCTCTTTTGGATTTAGACAATATATCATACAGAAAGTTAGTCGAAATAGGGTTCGAAAAACTGGCTGTATGACCGGCAATTATAGTAAGCGGAACTTATCTGGAGTGTTTCAAGCCTGCTGGGACAAAATCAAAGGAAACTCCAGGAGAGGAAAGTCCAAAGATTTTGAAATCCTGCTCGAAGTGGACCAAAATGTTGGGGCGGTGCGGCTTGATCGGTGAAATAGTTGAAGCCCCAATATCGAGTGGTACGCATAAAAATACGCGGGTACTTTTGGGTTTTTACGCGACGTGCGTAGGTGTTTATTAGTACACTTTGAAACATGAACTGCTTAAGCCTAACCTAACTTAAGCGCTCCAGAGCAGAGCGGAGACTTAGGGGAGAGATGGAGAGGGAGAGCGGACGGCAGTGCGAGCGCGCGAGATATAGAAATCTGGATAAAACTGCCGCTCGACACTGTCTCCTGAAATTAAACGCCCTTTTGGCGTGAACAGTGAAAGTAATTGAAATCGCTCCGACGTAATACAGTAAAAAACAAAAAACACTGTGATTATCCCATTTTCTATCACCATAACAAATGTGTATACCCACACCTAAATGACCAATTGTATCGTTTCTCCAAAAATGTCACCGATAATTTAAATCCCATTAAGCAAACCATCCATTGCTAACCGTACCATAACCCCAGAGTCAAGTTGGTTACCTACAATAAACACCGATGGTGGTGTAAAGGATTGCTAAAATGCCTCGACGCAGGCGCAAAGGTCATAAAAAAAGGTCATAAAATATATAATTAGGAAAGTATTTTTTATTTGCGAACAATTTATAACTGTTACCAACAACACTAGTACTTGTTCCAAAGGATTTGCTTAAATGCCTCGACGCAGGCGCAAAGGTCAAGGTATTGGAAAAAATTCATGGAATATTATCCCTTCATAAAAGAGGTCATAAAATATATAATTAGGAAAGTATTTTTTATTTGCGAACAATTTATAACTGTTACCAACAACACAAATAGTTGTTACAAAGGATTGCTAAAATGCCTTGATGCAGGCGCAAAGGTCAAGGTAATGGAAAAATTCATGGAATATTATCCCTTGACCAAATACGAAATTTCTTCTATTTGGATAATAAAAAAATATATATTAATTCAATGCTTTGATTTTTCCATCAAAATGCTTGATAAATCTAGTTGTATGATATTCTCTAACTAACTAACTCTCTAACTATTCTCTAACTAACTAATTGAGTAATAAGTTTTCATGTGTCTATTTAATTTACCAAAAACAGTATTATTCTTCTCTCATAAAATTGATCTTTTGGATCCCTCTT